>NC_142928.1:194698023-194823023 GCF_046866305.1 Octopus bimaculoides
TATCATAACTATGCTTGAACAGGGGTTGAGTATTTCCTGTGCATGTGAAAGATACACATGTATGTGTAAAATTGTAAATCAATATCTGTAAAGAATACATTAATATCATTCATGCGGATAACTCAACTTCATACATGCATGTACAGTAACCAGAGAAACTTTAGTGATACCTTCACATTATTATCTTTAGTAAATAGGATTTTCCAAAATGTAATGTTTATCACTAGAAAACTCAAAAAATCATGTCTGTATAAGCATTTCTGTTGACAGTCATGTTCTATTTCATCTTCAGATGCCAAATAAAAATGACAAGGAAGAGCATGCGAAGCGACCTCAGATTGAAATTTGGTAAAAAGTGTAGAAGTCTGTGAGTCAGATAGCAACTGGTTGGTCTGTAGCTCCATCACCTGTTTCAAGAATTCAGAAAAAAAATTAAAGAAAGTTCAAAAAGAAGGCTTTACCTACAAGAAGTAGCTGAGAAAGTTCCCTCATATCAAACTCAGCCAACCTAAAGTTAACACATCAGAAAATGTTATGCTGGCTACTACGTACACAAGCAAAACTATGGGATAGTCACGGGAGGAATGTTTCTTATCAAAAGATCAGCTTAATCTGAAGCTAAAGACAATCAACAATCTTATCAAGACTTCCCATGTATCTGCAGCAACCAAATCCAGTCATAACAGCTTATCTCTTTCTAATTTTTATTACTACCTACTGATAAGCTCACAAAATATGCCACACAGTAAAGAATCTTGTTATATATATGTGTGTCTGTATGTGTGTGTATCATTATCATTGCCTTTGCACAGCTTCTAATGATGGAGATATACTACGGTGTCAGCTCTTCACTACCAGTGAACTAAGGTAACACCTCTTATTTTTCGAGCACCTTCCGGAGTATTCGAGCGGTTCCAAGCAGTGCTGTTTTCTGCAAGAGCACCATCCTCATTGCAGTAATCTTATTGCAGCACCTATCGACTTTTCTTTCTTCCTTATCACATACCTTGTTGTCAGCTGGGAATGCTATATCTATGATCCAGCATAGTTTGTTTTCTTTCTCAATTAATACTGTCTGGCTTCCTATTCTCTATCTCATGGTATCATAAAATCTCATGGTATCATAAAATCCCACAGGATCTTTGCATTATCATTTTTGATGACGCCTTCGGGTTTGTGGTCGTACTGGCCGCCAACACTTTTTTCTGCAAAATAGGGGTAGATTATCCTGTTCAAGCTATATTATTAGCATTATCCTCCGATTGAGAATTTAAAATCACTTCTTTAACTTTCTAAGACATCTAAACGCTTCTAAAAGCAAACTTCGTTTGTTTGTTTACGTTTATCGTAATTTGAATTTAATTAATATTACAATTAAAGTAAAATGTAGTTGCGGAATTCGTGTAGATATACGATTAAGGTACACCTAGAAAAACTGTACAATATATACCCATATATAAGCAAAAAGAAAGGGCACACACATATACATGTAAATACACACGTACAATAAATAGCATATATATATGTATGCGAACATACATACATACATACATACATACATACACAGATACACACATTCATATTAATATACATGTCTGTATCTGCATATAAAAAAAATCACACACACACACAAACATACATACATACATACATACATACCTACATATCAGGTAGGTACAGGTAAGATCAATACCTAGATGTATACGTACATATATACATATATAGCAGCACACTCAGCCGTTCTTGCTCCGTGTGTAGAGTAGGATTCGCGGCAGACAAACTGTAAGCAGATACTTCGCTGCGGGCAAGCTAGAAAGTTGGTCAGCAGGAAATAAAAGGAATTCCGGGTGGAGAAGGATAACAGAAGAGTAACAGCAGGGTGCGTGAAACGAATCTGAGGGAACTATACAAAAAAAAAAAAAAAACTGACGACTTGCGCCCTATTGTACCTAAAGTAATAAACCTTTAGTAAATGCTTACTCGTCTCCACTTGTTTGTTTACGTATAGCTTGTCAAAGCTATAACTGGTGACCCCGACGATCGAACAACAACTCCCGCTACCGAAACAAACATGGTAGAAGCACAGGTCATCATGCTTAATCCTACAAAACACCACTGAGGTTGCCACAGTTCTGGTCTAAGAGGGCTGAGTTGTGGTTCGTGCAGGCGGAAGCTCAATTCGATATAAACAAGATAACGGCCGACCAAACGAAGTACTCGCACGTTGTGGGGGCACTAGACGAAGGCACGGCAACGAAGGTGCTGAACATTTTAACTCATCGCCCACCAACGAACAAATACGCCATATTGAAAGATACACTAGTGGATACATTCCGACGCAGTGAAAGAGAAGTGGCAGTCAGGATACTGGTGGAGGAATTAGGCGATTCCAAGCCGTCAGAACTGATGGACAGGATGTTGGCATTAGTACCCTCCCCCCGGTGAGTCACCTTCCTTTTTTTTGTTTAAAGAAATATTCCTCCGCAAGCTGCCACCCCAGGTCCAGGCCCTCATAATTCAAACCGAAATCAAGGACCTGCGGCAATTAGCAAAAGCAGTTGACAGGCATTTTTTATCCAGTGGTGTCCTGGCCAACGCCATAGGGTCGGCTTCGAGACGGGGTAAGGTTAAGCGTGATGACCTATGCTTCTACCATGCAAAGTTTGGTAAAAAGGCGATAAAATGTAAACAAACATGTAGCTTCAGGATCCCTTCACCAGCGAACCAGGGAAACTCCAGGGCCGGACATCGTTGAACACCTTTCTTCGAGCACATTTGCGACTGGTGGATTTGCGGGGAAGACGACTCCTCGACAACAACACATACGCTTCCGTACCTCTTGCAACATCTGCACATACCCCCCCCCCCCCCGCATAGCAACCATCTCACAGACCAAGAACGAATTCTCAGACCTTCTTGTTAGTCGCCTCAATCTCACCACTCCGACATTCTCCAAACCTACAGACCGCCACGAGGTGACACACCACATCTCCACCACCATCCCCCCCCCCAGTGCACAGCTGCACATGTCGTCTATCACCAGAGAAACTTGCAATCGCAAATGCCGAATTCGGCAATATGGAGGCCTAGGGTATTGTTCGCTGATCAAGCAGTCCCTGGTCATCCCCCCTGCACGTGGCCCCCAAATCCAACGGAGGTTATCGACCCTGCGGAGATTACCGTCGTCACAACGCGGATACGACACCCGACCGCTTCCTCATTCCAAATATACAAGATGTTTCAGCCCAGCTAGTCGGATGCTCAGTTTTCTCCAAGGTTACGTACACCCTTTCGGCTGAAAACGCGGCACAATCCTTCCAACGCTTGATGGACACTGTGCAGAGGTCTCGATTTTGTCTTTCCATGCTTAGATGACATCCTCATTGCAAACCCAAACGCAGAGCTACATAAGAAGCAGCTAGTGACTATTTTTGAGAGGCTGGAACAAAATGGTTTAGTAATCAACCCTGCCAAGTGCGTTTTTGGTGCCACAGAAATCGACTTCTTGAGACATCGAATCACAAGTGCCGGCGCTACACCCTTGCCAGGTAAAGTAAAAGCTATCCTATCCTGGCCACGCCCCACCACAAGCAAGGCTCCACATCAATTTCTGGGCTTGGTAAACTTTTACCATCGCTTCATCCCTTCTGCAGCAAAAGCGATGAGACCCCTATACAAGGCACTGTCAAAAGAGGGTGCAAAAAGACAGGTGGTGTGGGATAGTACAATGACTTCAGCCTTCGAATCCACAAAACAAGCCCTGGTCCAAGCAACGATGGTGCCCCATCCTCATATGTCAGCTCGCACTGCGTTCACAGTTGACGTATCCGACACAGCTATTGGGGACGTTTTAGAACAATACATCAACAGTCAGTGGCGACCAATCGCCTTCTTCAGCCGCCAACTACGACCTCTTGAACAGAAATACAGTTTTTGACAGGGAACTACTGGCTGTCCATCTAGGTGTCCGCCACTTTCGGTATTTCCTTGAAGGCCGCACGTTTACAGTGTTCACAGACCACAAACCACTCCCCCTTGCTATGAGCAAGCTCTCGGAGCCTTGATCTGCACGCCAACAACGACAGCTATCGGCAATTACTGAGTACACCACAGACATAGCTGGCAAGGGCAACCCAGTTGCCGACGCACTCTCTCGTGCTCCTACCCGCTCTCACACCTACCTAGCACCAATAACGGAAGACTTGGATTACGAAGCTATGGCTGCAACCCAACAGACAGATGACGAGATCAAAGCCCACCGCACTGCCATCACGTCACTTTCTTTGCAGGCTGTACATTTTGGCTCTAACGGCATAGCCACTGGCAAGCCATGACCAATCGTCCAATCAGCCTGGCGCAAGAAAGCTTTCGACATCATTCATGGTCTCTCCCACCCCGGTACTAAAGCCACACGGCGGCTGCTGTCAAGCCAGTTTATCTGGCACGGTATGGCCAAGCAAATTGGGGACTGGACCAGGTCCTGCATCCCCTGTCAACAAGCCAAGGTCCATCAACACACCAAAGCACCCCTCGGCAACTATGAACCACCTCAGGCCCGATTTAGTCATATCAACATCGACCTTGTCGGCCTACCACCTTCACAGGGTTGCTCGTACTTACTGACTTTGGTCGACCGCTACACCCGTTGGCCTGAAGCTATCCCTTTCCGCTGTACAGAAACACAAGAAGTCAGCCGAGCTTTCATCGCAAACTGGGTCGCCCGTTTCGGTGTCCCAGATAGCATCTTATCCGATCGGGGTTTACAATTCACCTCAAAGTTGTGGAATAACATGTGTGACCTTTTCGGAATCACAATGAACCGCACAACAGCCTACCACCCACAGGTCAACGGATTAGTGGAGAGATTTCACTGCCACTTGAATGAATCCCTGACAACCAGACTTAACGGGCCAGATTGGATCGACCAACTACCATGGGTAATGCTGGGAATCTGCACTGCCCCAAAAGAAAATCTCAACACTTCCTCCGCGGAAATGGTGTACGGTGCTCCCCTTATAGTGCCAGGAGAGTTCCTTCCGAATACGAATTCAGACTCGGATGTCAAAAGGTACCTCGCTCGACTAAGAGACAGCGTGGGCCAGTTGCGCTCTATTCCCATGTCGACACACGGTACATCCAGATCATCCGTACCAAATGACCTCTGCACAGCTAACTTTGTGTTCGTTCGACGTGACACACGATGAAGACCTCTCCAGTCACCCTACGACGGTCCATATCAAGTCATACATCTAGGGGATAAAACATTCCAACTCCTAATTGGTGGACGACAAGATACAGTCTCCATTGGTAGATTGAAATCGGCACATCTTAATATTGACAGCCCCGTCTAGGTAGCCCAACCACCAAACGGGTGCCGTCCTAGACAGATCACACGAACTCTTGACAAGCAACGGTCACCAAAGAATCATGTAACCACACGCAAGGGCAGGACAACTAAAACGCCATCCCGTTTCCAGTGACAGTCTACAGTTCTGGATGGGGGAGCTATGTAGAGTAGGATTCGTGGCAGACAAACTGTAAGCAGATACTTCGCTGCGGGCAAGCTAGAAAATTGGTCAGCAGGAAAAAAAAGGACTTCCGGGCGAAGAACGATGACAGAAGAATAACAGCAGGGTGCGTGAAACGAATCTGAGGGAACTATACAAAAACAACTGACGACTTGCGCCCTATTGTACCTAAAGTAATAAACCTTTAGTAAATGCTTACTCGTCTCCACTTGTTTGTTTACGTATAGCTTAACAAAGCTATACGTGGATGATGAAATATCTTTCAGGATGCAGACAGCAACGGATTCCTTCCGGTCCCTTCAGTCGCGTGTCTGGTCCCAGCATGGCATCACAAGGTAAACAAACATTGCTGTGTACCGTGCATGTGTACTGACAACGATTCTTTACTCATGTGAAACATGGACCCTTTACAAACATCATGTAAAAGTCCTTGAACGCTTCCATCTGAGATGTCTAAGAGACATTCTGAATGTAGGCTGGACCTTAAAAACTCCAGACACACAGGTCTTGAGAAAAGCTGATCTCTTGAGCATTGAGGCGATGGTGCACAAGCACCGGATTTTGTATCGTTTTGTGTTTCTCTGCTCGTTCATGCTGCCATCGCAATGGTGGCGGTGTTGGTTCTTTTTTTGTCGTTGTTCGTGTTGTTGCAGCTGTTATGTATGTATGTATGTATGTATTGTGTGTGTGTGTGTATGTATGTGTGTGTGTGTGTATATACATGCACTTATGTATGTGTGTGTGTGTGTGTGTGTGCACAGACACCTCATACTGCTTCACATCTTCCACCTTTTCCTCCCTCTATGATTCCCTTTCGTTATTTCTGTCATTACTTTTCCCTAAGTCCCAGTATTAGCAGAATCGTAAAAGCGTCTCCATTAAGGGCCTTACGACATTTTATGCAGCTATTTACATTTTGAGTTGAAATCCAACGGAGATCAACTCTGCTTTTCCTCTTTTGGGATTACCGTGTAGTACTAAGGTCGATGAAATCGTCTCACCGCCTCCCTTCAAAATTGCTGGCCTCATTCCTAAATTAGAAATCATTAATACTATTTGTACATCTTACTTTAGTTGGCCGTAACCTCCGCCTCATTCACAGTTCGTCGTCGAAAGTATAGCAATTCAAGGGGAAAAACTGTGACATACTGTCAAAGAGTTATTCCCCTTGAAAAATGTAACTACTCGCTATTGTCAAATTTGTTGTATAGCTGTTCATTCCGTTGGTTTGTTTGTTCAGAATAAGGAATCAACTTACATCAACAAAACTGGATTCTACATCAACTAAAAGTGAATGATATGCCGCGGTAGATTTGTGCATCTTCTCTGAATGTTCCTGGACGTCATCATCATCATCATCGTCGTCGTTTAACGTCCGCTTTCCATGCTAGCATGGGTTGGACGATTTGACTGAGGACTGGTGAAACCGGATGGCTATACCAGGCTCCAATCTGATTTGGCAGAGTTTCTACAGCTGGATGCCCTTCCTAACGCTAACCACTCAGAGAGTGTAGTGGGTGCTTTTACGTGCCACCGGCACGAAGGCCAGTCAGGCGGTACTGGCAACGGCCACGCTCAAAATGGTGTATTTTATGTGCCACCCGCACAAGATCCAGTCCAGCGGCACTGGCAACGATCTCGCTCGAAAGTCCTTACACATGCCGCGGGCTAAAGTGCCAGAAAGGCGACGCTGGGCACAGATGCCATCACAATTTCGCTTTCGCTTGCCCCAATAAGTCTTCGCAAGCTGAGTTTCGTGTCCAATGAAGGAGAGGACGTTGGTATGGGTGCCAGTCGTCAAATTTAACTCGATTTCGATTTCACTTGCCTCAACAGGTCTTCGCAAGTGGAGTTTAGTGTCCAATAAAGGAAGGAAGGTACGCATAACTGGACTGGCTGAGGCCTCAGATTTAGGTCTCATTTGGCTTGCCGGGTCTTCTCACGCACAGCATATTTCTAATTGGCAGAGTTTCTACAGCTGGATGCCCTTCCTAATGCCAACCACTCAGACAGTGTAGTGGGTGCTTTTACGTGCCACTGTCACCGACGGCCAGTCAGGCGATACTGGCAACGGCCACGCTCAAAATGGTGTATTTTATGTGCCACCCGCACAAGAGCCAGTCCAGGGGCACTGGCAACGATATCTCTCGAAGGTCCTTACACATGCTGCGGGCACAAGTTCCAGAAAGGCGACGCTGGGCACAGGTGCCTTCACGATTTCGCTTTCCCCAATAAGTCTTTGCAAGCTGAGTTTCGTGTCCAATGAAGGAGACGATGTTGGCATGGGTGCCAGTCGTCGAATTTAACTCGATTTCGATTTCACTTGCCTCAACAGGTCTTCGCAAGTGGAGTTTAGTGTCCAATGAAGGAAGGTACGCATAAGTGGACTGGCTGAGGCCTTCGATTTAGGTCTCACTTGGCTTGCCGGGTCTTCTCACGCACAGCATTTGGCAGAGTTTCTACAGTTGGATGCCCTTCCTAACGCCAACCACTCTGAGAGTGTAGTGGGTGCTTTTACGTGCCATCGGCACGAAGGCCAGTCAGGCGGTACTGGCAACGGTCACGCTCGGAAAACTATGAGTTATGAAAGAAATATGATGTGGTATTCGAAGACATTTTGGATTGATGATAAATCTCTGCTGCCTTGGTTTTGTTTAAACTAAACTCGGTCTACCTTATTCTCTATATGGACATTTTAGGTATAGATTAATCATAATTCTACTCGTCATTCCGTTACCTAGCCCGTCGGTAACGCTTTCACTTGTATAGAGAAAAAGAGGGACAGAGACAAAGAGGATAAGGCGAACAATGAGGTAGAACGAGAGAGAAAGAAAAAAAGAAGAGAGAAACGACGAAGAGAGAAGCGTCCATGACACGTGGTAGGGGGAACGTAATGTTTATTACGTGGTTAAAAAAGTTAGTTGAAGTTAGTGATATAGAGGAGTGTTAGAAATATAATTTTAGCAGAGGGGTGATGTTAAAGAAAGGCACAGCGGGAGAGAGAGAGAAAGATAGATAGATAGAGAGAGACAGACAGACAGGCAGGCAGGTAGGCAGAGTGGTGCTGCTACTGTTGCTAGTGCTGGTGGTGATGGTGAGTGGATGGAGAAAAGTAATTTTTTGTGAATTGAACTAAATTTTTTATATCACCTAATACTTAACGCATGCGCATCACAAACTTGCGATTCACATTAGAAAGAAACCAATTTCCCCTTCGCCTGTCTTATGCAATGACTATCCATAAATCTCAAGGGAAGACATTTGATAGAGTGGGGCTGTTCTTGCCTGAACCTGTATTCGGCCATGGTCAGCAATATGTTGCATTCTCAAGAGCTTGCAACTTATCTGATGCTTGAGTTAAAGCTATCAACACTGACAAAGAAAGGACGAGAATAGGGGTAACTTACACGAAGAACATAGTCTGCAAAGAAGTATTCTTCTCTACTCTAGGTACAAGGCCCGAAATTTTTAGGGAGGGACCAGTCGATTATATGGACACCAGTACGCAACTGGTACTTAACCTATCGACCCCGAAAGGATGAAAGGCAAAGCCGACCTCAGCGGAATTTGAACTCAGAACGTCAAGGCACACGAAATACCGCTAAGCATTTCGCCCGTCGTGCTAACGTCTCCGCCAGCTCGCCTCCTTACAGACATGAACATCTTAATATTGCAATGACAGCCACTGATCTGGAAGAGAGGACGGGCGTCTTTTTACTATCTCCATACGAGGCTTGATGTATCATTAGCCAAGAACAATATGGAATGCATTGGAGAGAACAATACAGACAGTATAGACTATCAACTCTCCTCATCACTCTATCCACCTCCCTCTATCTTCTCTCATTCTTCTCTACTTAGTAATCTCCGTCAGCCATTGAACCAGTCAATTTACTCCTCTCAAATAATGGCCATTCTCTTTTCTCATTATTTCACCAATTCCCACCAACACAGCCCTCCTCTCTTCCACCTCTTCTACTGTTACTCCCTACTAGCCTCTTTATTAACCCCTCACTCTTGAAATTTTATTTCGATATTCTGCAGCCAGGAAGGATAAAATCGAAACCTTTTCTGTAGATGAATTGAAAACACTTCTTGGAGTTCTGATATATTCCAGTTATCTTAGGTAACGCCACCCACAAGAAACTACACAAGAAGATCTGGTTGTCCCATTAATCAATACTGCTATTACAAAAAATCGATTCCAGCATCTTAAAAGCAACATTCACTTTCGAAATAATGAAATCTGGGAGGAGAATAAAGATGATAAAGGTTACGTAGTTCGTTCTCTCTTTACCAGAATTCCTCCAAGAAATTCGGAATTTTTGAAAAGAAGGGACATAATTCACTTAAAAAATTTATAAAAGGGAGACCCATAAGATTTCGTTACAAATTTGGGGCATTGTGCGGTGTTACAGGATCTTGTTACAACTTTGATCTGCATTGTGGAGAGAGTATTCAAGAAGGACCTCAAGACGATCTTTCACTTGCAAATATAGTTGCTTGGAGTGGTAGATGGTCGTCGGTCACATTCCGTATATTTTGATAATTTATTCACAATATTAAACTTAAACACAATGAGTGACTGTATTATCACTGATAGAATGCAGTGTCACAAAGGCATATTCCAAGGTGACAGCCTCTCCGTGATGTTCTTTATATTTTCTGTAAACCCCTTGTCATTCATGCTAAGGAAATCTGAAGGATATCTCACTGGTTCACAAGGAAACTAAAATATCAAAATTACACATTGTTTCTTTGTGGATGACTTAAAGCTTTATGCAAAGAATGTGCATGAGATGAAAAAGAGCCTTGAGCCAGTTACAACATTCCCAAAGGATGTAGGGTTGGAGTTTGGTCAAGATAAATGTTGTTATATGGTTGTGAAAAGGAGGGAAAACTAAACCAGACTAACAACATCTCCATCAACGATTTAACTGTTTCCCCTGTATCTGACAACAAACGTTAGTGCTATTTAGGGATGGATGAAAATATATCAATAGCACCTGTAACAAAACATGTGTCACTAAAGAATATTACAGCCAAATAAAGAAAATTTGGATCTCAGATCTCACTGCATTCAATAAAACAGTGACCCACAATGTGTTTGTAGTGCCAGTACTCATACCAACATTTGGGCTGCTTGATGAGATCTGAACCATTCATGTGAAAATCTAAAAAATTCTAACAAGCACACATAATTTCCACATGTCTAGAAAGAAGTGAAGACGTATGCACACTGTGTAGTACTATATAAGGGAAAACTGCACTGTGATGTGTAGAGATCATGATGATGATGATGATGAGCAAACACTCAAAGTGAATAAAACCTGTGGAAGACTAAGAAAGAGATAGGATGAAATGAGGAAAACTGAACTTAGCTTTCCAAAAGAGTGCAACTATTGGTGCCATGCAATGCTGGAGAAGATTCGCTCATCCATGGAGTATGGTAGAATGAAACTGAAATGGAAGTAGTCATCACCATCATTATCGTCGTTTAACATCTGCTTTCCATGCTGGCATGGGTTGGACTGAGGACTGTCGAGCCAGAAGGCTGCACCAGGCTCCAGTCTGATCTGGCAGAGTTTCTACAGCTGGGTGCCCTTCCTAACACCAACCACTCTGAGAGTGTAGTGGGTGCTTTTTACATCCCACTGGCATGAGGGCCAGTCAGGTAGTACTGGCATCGACCATGCTCAAATGGTGCTTTTTACATGCCACCTGCACAGGAACCAGTCCGGCAGCACTGGCAATGATCATGCACGAATGGTAAAAATATAGGATAAGGGACCCAGTGTGTTTGTCCCTCTTTCATAACCTCACATCATTCTCCCTTGTCTCTCTCCACACTCACCTCTTCCATTGTACAACAAGGGATTGTATTCAAGATGTAGGGATTTGAATCACAATTATGCACACGCTCCAGTCAGGCCATGGGGTTTTTACATTAACAAACTATTTATCGACCAATCAATTTACAGGCTTACCATCCCTACAGGAAGTGCAAAAAATCGTGTTAACTGGAACGACTCATGTACTGAGAAGAGCATTATCGCTGTGAAAACAACATCCATTCATGAATTTTTTTTTTTTTTTTTTAAATACATATTTTACCTGTAAATTTGCGTGTGTAAACTGGGAATGTATACAACGAGTTTCTCTGCCCTAGGTGTACGGAAAGCACTCGGCAAGAAATGGAAGAAAATTTGAAGAAAGAAGAAAAAAACAACATAATAATAATAATAATAATAAAAAACAAACCTTATTCAGAGACCTTTTGAGCGGGATGAGCTACTCAACCTGAAGAATATTCTAACTGGGCCCCATCTGCGAGGACATGCGGTGTTTATTTTGATATGAGATCACCATGTCACGCACATATGTTTGTGATGCATGTGCCTAGTGTACCCTTATCAGATGGGTAGTCATGATGGGTATACTGGGCTTCGTATATTCTACCCCAGTGTCACTTTGATGGCATGCACTGCTCTCTCGCTCAATAATAATAATAATAATAATAATAATAATAATAACATCGAAAAATACCTTAGGAATGAGAACCCAGGTTTGAAATTTCGCCAAGACACCTGATGAAGGCTGGAGGGTATATCAGCTGAAACGTGTTAACAACAAACAAGATGAGGACAAATATCTGTCAAATGTAAATAATGTAAATAATGTAATATATTCCTGTTTAGCCTTCCCTTAAAATCTGTTGTTAAATGTTGATGAGTTTTGCTTTTGTTGTTCTATTCACAACCAGCCTGATCTCATCCCCTGCTCCCCGATTGACACAACAAATCCACCATTCATTGCACCATGGCGTCTGTGTATGGGAGAAATGATTCTCAAAGTGATCTGCATTAAAATCTCTTCCATCTCCGTCATTCTCTGATATAGACATCCACGCAAGAAGGATTACACCACAAATGCCATATCATCATACTTTGTGTGTTTTCGGTTGTCCATCACTGCACTCCATCATTCCATCTCCTCCACTCCATCACTCCCTCTCAATCTCCACCACTCATCACTCTACTTTCACCTCCTCCACTCCAACAAACATATAACTCTTTCCAATGTTTTTCTTTGTTTCCCACCCATTCTTCTAGTTCTGTTCTCTCTCTTTCTTTCTCTCTCTTTATCTCTCTCTCTCTCTCTCTCTCTCTCTCTCTCTCTATCACACACACACACTTAGCCATTGGTGTATGTTACAGTGACAAAACAAAGTGCCATCAAGCTGTGATAATTCTTCAGCTCAGCTGAGGCTATCATACACTCCCTGGCAGTGGTGCCATGATGGGATTCATCTAGCACAATTTGTAAAGTGCATGGTTTTAGGTTGGGTTTCCAGCTGTTGGAACCACACTGAAAATAGTATGTATGAGGTGTGGTTCTCTTACCTAACTGGGAAGGCAATAACTTAATACAAAACTAGTTTAGAATATCATGACTCAACTAACCCATGACAGCATTGAAAGCAGACATAAATCTGTTGCTGGTGAAGCAGACAGTGACAATGATGATAAAAGCTAGAGTAACATTTAAATTTTCTTTCCTCCTCTTATTCATGCTTTTCTGTTGCTAATTTGGATTTTTAATTAAAACAGAAAAAGGATTACTATAGAATTATGTTTTCTTTTTCTGACTAATTTTATTAGGTCTAAAGGGGAAAAAAAAAACTTGTTCTGTGCATGGAAACTTCGAAACATTTGTTTACCTTAATATTAGGTGGTTTGCCATACCTTTCCATGGAGATATCATTTTATAAACAATAGCTTTTTGTTGTGGTTAGTTGTATCTATAATCTGTTGTATGTCCATCCTCTTCCTCACCAGTGAAGTGTGAAGTAAATATGGTAACTGCTGCTAACCAGTGAACTGTGAGATAATAGGTGCCCCAGCACATTTAATGGCAACTGGTACCAACACTGCTTGGCAGGACAAATTGACATTCCCATTCAAATACTCAAACTGTTAAATTTCAAATCGAAGTTAATTTCTTGATGTCCCCCACTAGAGAACAACAACTCTCTTTTACTCTTTTTTTTACTCTTTTACTTGTTTCAGTCATTTGACTGCGGCCATGCTGGAGCACCACCTTTAGTCGAGCAAGTCGAACCCGGGACTTATTCTTTGTAAGCCTAGTACTTATTCTATCGGTCTCTTTTTGCCAAACCGCTAAGTGACGGGGACATAAACACACACCAGCATCGGTTGTCAAGCAATGCTAGGGGGAGAAACACAGACAGACAAACAAACACATACACACACATATATATATATATATATATACATATATACGACGGGCTTCTTTCAGTTTCCGTCTACCAAATCCACTCACAAGGCTTTGGTCGGCCCGATGCTATAGTAGAAGACATTTGCCCAAGATGCCACGCAGTGGGACTGAACCCGGAACCATGTGGTTGGTAAGCAAGCTACTTACCACACAGCCACTCCTGCGCCTATATACTTGAACTCTGTTCAAGTATATTTGGGGTTTAAAAAACAAAGCAGCCAACTACAGAATTAAATTGCACATTATAGAATCTGTCGCAGAACATTTTAACAACAAGTGCCAACACTTCTTAGCAGAAAAATTTAGTAGTCTGATCCAACACCTCAGACAGTTAAGCTCCAAATCTATGTTGAGTTCTTAAATCACCATCAATATTGACAGCCCTGGAGTTTCAAAGCAACCCAACTACAGCAGTAAATGATCTATTATAGAATCTGCTCCAGCACATTTCAACAGCAACAAGTGCCTACACTTCTTAGCAGAAAATTTTAACATTCTCACTCAAACTGTTATACTCCAAATCCTAGTTTTTGCCTCATGTCCCCACCAAATTACAATAACTCTAAGTATACATGGAGTTTAAAATGCAAAGCAACTAAACACAGCATTAAATGGCACATTATAGAACCTACTCAAGCACATTTTAAAGACATGTACTAAAAGAGTTGATTTCCTCATGTCCCCACCAAATGATGACAACTCTGTCTAGTTTATGTGAAGTAGAGTTTGTAACTCTTGCTAATCCTGTAAACTATAAAAGTCAAGACTCTTAGATTGTGCTTGTTGTGTGATTTGAACTTGTGAATTTATTAATTCAGCACCTTACCCACAGCATTTGAACCTAATCTATCTTTGTACTTGTATTTCTTGCAAACTTGATAAACTTTACAGAAAAGTTTTTTGATAAAAATGGAACTGAATTCAACTATAGTTTACATTAATATTGTAGCAACCATTTTCTGGGTGACAAGTCAGCAGTGGAGGTGAATGCTCCAAGAGCGTAGCTGCTAAAATAAGAATAGGCTGGACAAAGTTCAGAGAACTTCCACCTCTGTTGGTAACAAAGAGCCTCTCCCACAGAATGAAAGGCAGACTATGATTCCTGTGTGTGAATAGCCATGCTACACAGCAGTAAAACATGGGCTGTGACCACCAAGCACATGCGTAGGCTTGAAAGAATTGAAGCTAGTATGCTTCACTTGCTGTGCAATGTCAGTGTGCACGTATGACAGAGTGTAAGCATCTTGAGAGAAAAGTTGAGCATAAGAGGCATCAGATGCAGTGTGCAAGAGAGACAACTGCACTGGTATGGTCATGTGATGCATATGGATGAGGACAGCTGTGTAAAGAAGGGCCAATCTCTAACTGTGGAGGGAACCTGTGGAAGAAGTAGACCCAGAAAGAGATGGGACAAGGTAGTGAAGCATGATCTTTGAAGGTTGAGCCTAACAGAGGTGACAAGTGATTGAAACTTTTGAGGACATGCTGTGCTTGAGGAGACCTGTCAAGCTGAGTGAAATCATAGTCGTAACGTTGCCAGTGTCATGTAAATGACAGCTGTACTGGTGGCACATAAAAAGCACCCATTAGCGTGAGGCATTTATGTATAGTAATGCCCTTATATAAATAAATACAGGGAATAAATGATGGATTTTTTCCATTATGAGGTTTTTTCATGCTAACTACTTGATAAATTCTTATAAAGATTTTATCCTATACTGGAATTATATATATATATATATATATGAAATTTTGAATTTAGTTCATGGACCCCACCAGTACTACCTTTGTAGACCCCAGGTTGGGAATCACCGGCCAGCAAATGATGATGATGATTTTCCTCTTTATTGCACAGAATCATCTCATGAAACTGGTGATAGCTATGTTCATCAGAATTCCATTGTCACTATTTTCTTCATCTTTAATATTTTCCAAAAAATAATCATTCTTTGCATTTCCTTTACAAATTGCTAAACTATGGAAGTACTTTGTTGTTAATTTGGAAATAAATGTTCCACATTTCAATCTAATCTATTCGTATAGAGACATCAACAAATAAGACATGCCACAAGGATCAAACATTGAAACCAAGTGAAGGCAACAACAGCCATTCTTAACAGTAATTTACTCAAAACATTGACTCTTTCTTTCTTGCCTAACTCTTATAAGTGTCTGCTTATTCTCTGCCATTTCATTAAATATAATTAATTACATTAGACAAGTCTGCAAGAAATATAATTTCTTTGCATTTTTACTCTCGTTTTTTGTGATGTCAGAGATTTCTTCTACCGGCAACTAGAACAGGTTACATGTTTCTCCATTTACACTGCAGTATTATTGTTCTTTTGAAAACTTATCTCCCTTCGATGTGAACTTCTTGTGATAGTGGAGTTGTATTTGTCTCACAAATGACTTGTTCTGGGGCCCAAAGTTGAAACTGAAGCAACTCCTTGTCAGTATTGAGTCCTTCTCTTCATTAACCCTTTCATTACTGCATTTATTTTGAGATGTTCTGTGTTTCTTTCAATCAATTTTAAATATAACAAAGAATTTAGTAAAATAACTTAGTTATCATTAAGCTAGTGTTAGGAACATAAATTGTGACTAAAGTTTGGTGGAAGATTTTAATTCAAAACTTATGAAAACAAGACATTTGTACAACAGATCTACAGGCGTTTTCAGCCAGGTTGGTAACGAAAGGGTTAATCAACACAAAAACAGTTCAGTTCACTTGAAATTTATTTCATGAGTTTCTCATTCATGAAATATATTTGAAAGTCTGTTTAGCAGCTTTCTGTGGTAATAAACAAGCAGAGTAACTCTTCTATGATATGATTGCTACTGCAATAACAAAACTAACTAATCAACCATTTTGTGATGGCTTCAAACCTGACAACATGTAGTAACATGGAGCATCTTGCAACATCATGCAGCAATCTCCAGCCTTAGATGAAAAAATAAAACCTGCTTCAGTTGTACAGGAAATTCTTTGTTTTATTCTTCAGCAATTTTAGGATTTCTTATAAACTGAATCTGCTTAAAATAGGGACATTCACATTAGTTGTTTAGTAGCTGCTGTTAGTCACACGAATCTGTTGTAGTTTTTCTTTCAATGAAATCAATACTTTGTAATCAATAAATCAACAAAAAAACTTTTCAATCTGAATACACGATGGGCAATGAATGCACATCACTTTGTTCATAGACTTCACTGAACACTTTGCTGCTGTTTCATACTTCCAGCTTTTGTGGAGAATTCTTTCTAGTTTGGCACTCATTCTCCATTTTATGTTTGTCAGTTTTGCTGATGGCTTTAGAATGATCAGTTCTTTTAATGATTGAATGAAAGTCTCCTCTTTGAGGGGAGAGAGAGGAGATTATTGTGGCCAGGATTTTTATAATTCTCCAAATAGGTCTGACATGTCAGGGAAGCAGCTTAGTTTCAAGTTTTGGTCTCTTAAATGCTCAGGGTTCTGTGATTTGGAAGTTAATCACAAAAAATGGCCGTTTTCATAATATTATTACAAATAAGAAATTTCTGAAATTCTCTTGAAGATAAAAAGAATATTCTTGCTATTCCATGCTTGCATAGATCAGATGGAATTCATTGAGACAGATTCCTTATGTCCAGATGCTCTTCCTGTCACCAACCCTCCTCTGCTTTCAAAGAGGGTAACATGTTTCTCCCATGACTAGACATGTTTTCATGGAAGATTGGAAATGAAGGACACTGCTTATATGACAGTGACACTCATTTCCATCCACAATGCAATGTCAAGAAAAGGCGATACACACACACACACACACACACACACACACACACACACACACACACACACACACACACACACACACACACACAGTGAACGTCTTTTAGTTTTCAGTCTACTAAATCCAGCTGAGAGACTTTGGTCAGCCCAGAGCTATAGTAAAAACATTTGCCCAAGGGACTACACAGTGGGGCTCAACTTGAAACTACATGACTCAGAAGCAAACTCTTTAAGCACAACACCATTGCCAGAATCTTTCATATCTGTGTTGTGATTTTGGTATCTTGCTGGCACCAGTGATGTGGCAGCTCATTGCTTCAGCTTACTGAACAAGGAGCATTGGGAAATAAAGTGTCTTGCTCAAGAACATACACACAGCTTGGCCTGGAAATTGAACTCATTACTTCATGATTGTGAGCCTGATGCTTTAACCACTGAGCCATGCACCTTCATGTATTTTAATATTTAGCAATAATTATTTCTAAAGTAAAAAAAGGAAAAAACGACAACAATACTGTGTGAATGATAGAAAAATATTATATTGAATAGTTTTATTCTTAGAAAAGACCATGGGATTGCACCTAGAATTAGAGAATTTCCTTTATTTTCTCTCCCCTACTTTTTTTTTTTTGCTTTGTCTTTCTTTTCTTAAATATATTCCTGTTCACATTATATGTGTTTCATGAATTCCAGTTATATTCAGTGATTAGAGAATGTAATCAAGTAATTAGGATATGCATGAGAGTCATGAAAAATAACATAAATACTGGGTCTTCGAATATTATTAACAGCAGAATTGTAAGAATCCTGTAAAACTTTTAATCCGTGTTGTCCTTGCATCATTCTTCCCACAAGAACACTGCATTTGTATATTTTCTTTATTCCGTGATGGTCAGGAGTAGAATAGACATCATTTGCAGAATATTGGATGTCTCTGGCAAAATAAACACCTTCACCGAATGCTGTGGCTAAGAATAGAAAGAAATGGATATATATATATATATATATATATATATATATATATATATATATATATATATATACTTTAATCCCCTGAGATTGCAGATATTGTTTCTGAATCTCTTTGATTCTTTAAATGTGCTAGCTTCCTGGTAATTAATCGATATTAATTAATATATGATTTTTTCCCCTATGTTTTAATGTATTAACCATAACCAAGTTCTCAAACTGGATATATGCGACGCAGTAAATATTTTCTGCAGACATATTCCCGGAATTAGCGCGCCGAATTAGTATATATATATATATATATATATATATATATATATATATACTTGAATTCATCCATGAAAATCCAGTCTCATATAGAAAAATTTTATAAATAAATACACTAAAAATATCTATAATAAAAATACAAAGTAATAAATATTAAATTAATGAAACAATTACACGTGTTTCATAACCACATTTTCAAATAGAAAATAAAAATCAGTTCGATTAAAATCGATCAAAAGTCGATTCTATTCAAAAATATAGTTATTCTTCGGGTCAAAATACAATAATAATAATAATAAAATGAATGTATATATATCAACAAACAATAAATAACAAATGAATTTATATAAATATACTTGTTTTACCAATAAGTAAAAGAAAAACATTTAACAATATTACTGAAGTTTTAGTTTAAACTAAAATTTTAAAAGAATTGTGGTTCCTTTCTCTAAACTATATATTCATATATTATATATTGTGAAACTTAATTTAATTTTAATTTTGATAAATTAAATTAAACTGAATTTTTACCTGTAAATTTGGATTTTTATCCCTAATATTATTATCATATATATATATATATATATATATATATATATATATATATACACACACACACACACACACACACACACGCTCTTATATATATATATATATATATATATACACACACACGGCAATCAATAACAATAACAGTAGAGATTTGAGATGTCCAAATTGGGTCATTTCTCCCAATTATGTACCCAGCAATGTCAACAGAAACTTCCAGAATGAGTTTCATGTCAGCTGACAGATGTGTGACATTGAAACTCTGCAAGCATTTAATAGTTCCAAACACTTTCTCAGAAGAGATATATTAAAAGCCTGTCCCTTGCCAATATTTACCATTGAACTTGTTTGGATGGCATTTTGTGGAACACCACTCTTCTACTCACCCCATATCCATATTCACCATACACATCAAAATCTAATTCCAAAAGATGATAAAAGCGTTAGTGAGAGAGGATCGTTTGAGATATCTAAATGGAGTCAACTCTGTGGTGGTACCACTGCTGGTTTATCAAATTTCTGTACGGTTATTAAATGTCCCTTAACCAATTTCTAGGCCGTAGCAGACATTGAATATTTGAATGAGAGTTAATAACACTGTATTGATTATCTCAGTATATCTATAATTGACAAACTCAGAATGGTAATTGCTAGGCCTGGTGTTTGCTTGTTGATATTTCTGTCCAATCCTGCAGACTCTCCACTATACCTACTCCTTCCCTAAAACATTACTCCTCTAGAATTCCACCCCTTCTAATATCTTTCTTGCAATATTTTCATTTACAAAGCTTCAAGAGGATCATCAATAGAAGGGGACAGATCCTCCCTCCCAAACCAGCAAGAAAAATAAATAAAAGTGTTGATTCCAGAATAATAAAATACACCTGGTTTACTCTAGATTGGACGATGTTAGGAAGTCTACCTGGCAGTAGAAACAATGCCAAACATGGAATGTGTAAGCAACACTACATCTTCTGTCCTCTCTGAGTGAGAAAAGACTTTGAAGAACAACCAATGTGACAGTCTGTCCAGCTCAGGCCAATATGGAGGGTAGGTGAATGATGATGATGATAATATACTTACCATTTTTACCACAATAGCTACAGTTGAATCCTGATTTATTTATTCCATCAACAGACCCTGCAGCAGTACCATGCCAGAGGCCATCAACTTCATTTCTCATCTGTGGATTTTCTACCTCATACTTTTTTTTCAATGTCTGGTATCCATGGTATAATGTTTTATTTTGAATTCTCTCAATCTGTAGAAAAGAAAATATATTTATGAAAAAACAATCAATTCACTTCTTTGACAAGGAAATAACGTTTGCAGTGAGAAGCCTCAACCATATCTGATTAGCTTTTTTTTTATATATTTTTGATACCAATTTTGATTCAACTGTAAATTTTGGTAAGGCACAATAGTTTAGCTGAAAAATGGTGTTGCATTTACAATTCAATATAAAAAGTTAAAGCAGAGGTATTTTTGTTGAGCAAAGATTTCTTGTGAATATCCAAAAACACATAAATCCATCTCAAAATGGGTTGATACATCATCATCATCTTTGTTTAACATTTGTCTTCCATGCAGGTATGGGTGGGATGGTCTGACAGGAGCCGGCCAGGCAGAAGCCTGCACCAGACATCTGTTTTGGAAGGGTTTTTATGGATGGATGCCCTTCCTATCACCCACCTCTTTACGGTGTGGACTGGATGCTTTTTATGTGGCACTCGCACTGACAGGGTCACCCAGTAACTTGCAAGACAAAAATCTTTTGAGAGAGGAGGGGACATAGGAGGAGGTGATCTTGTGTCAGATGATGAAATCTTTCATATAACCTTTCATAGTGAGACAGAAACAAGGGTCTTGCTGTAAGGAGGTACAAGGTTACCTGGCTGGTGTGGAGAGAGATATAGATAGATCAGGAATGAGGACAGTAACAAGCGTGCTGTCACTAAGGACATACAATGAGATTAAAATTTTTTATACAAACAAAATATCTCTTAACATTTTCTTAGCAATAAACCATCCAGTATTGTTTATAAATAGAATTAAAAATACAAACTTTGATTATACGAGATAAAGGCAAATTCCGATGGAAAGTTGCCTGGATGTCATCATATTCTGGTCCACTTGTGACTGGAACAATTTTAATTAATTCCTTGTCTCCCATTGGTGACCATGTATTAGGGATCAATTCTAGAGATCAAACAGAAAACAGATATTTCAGAACTAAAATGAAATTCTTAACCCTTTTTCTGTTGAAAGTTTAGAAAAGAAAACAAGAATATTTTGATTAATTTTGGGGTTTAGACAAGAAATACTGAAACACAGCACTGTAGGTTTGTAGTAGTAGTAGTAGTAGTAGTAGTAGTAGTAGTAGTAGTAGTAGTAGTAGTAGTAGTAGCAGCAGCAGCAAATGATGGCTGTCCACTCGTGACCAAGGAAGACCATTGATGACCTTTAGGACTAACTTATATTTTGCATTTGCGACTCCGTTGGTGGCTAATGAGCCCTGTTTATGACAAGCATACATGACTGGAAACATTGTGAACCAAGCTTTCCCCCATTTACTACACCAACAGTGCACTTTCAAGCAGCATGCTTAAGTTCTTCATGCAGAATACTGCACAAGTAAGTTCATGAAGGGACTGTATGATGTAATCACTACCAAATCACAAGACCTCGGAACAAATTCCATCCTTTCCAGGTGCTCTACCGAGATTCAATTTACTTATTGCTGTCGTTATCTCATCTGTTGAGGGTGTGGAATTTAAGGAGTCAATGATAGGTCTTTGTTGCATAGTATTAATCACTGTTTCATCCACAATTAACTCATGGTTTAGGAATTCAGAGAAATGTTTGATCTAGCAATCTGTGATTTCTGTTGATTTAGTAATTAGAGTGGAAGGCTCCTTGGAAAGCAAAGGAGCTGATGTGGAGCTCTTAGGCCCATAAACTTGTTTCATAAGATGGTAAAGCTTCTTGCTGTCGTTTGCATCAGCAGCAGTCTAAACATCATGAGCAAGATCCTCCCACCAAGTGTTCTGCATCTTCTTGAGAGATTGCTACAGAAGTGATTTTACACTGCTATAGTGGGCAAGTGCTTGATTTCATTGCACAGCTGCAAGTCCTCTGTATAGCAATACACTGTGGGCATGGTGCTTTGCAACCAATAGTAACTAAACTTCAGCATCATTTTCATCAAACCAGTCTCTGTGTCTGGCAGTAGCATATCCCAGTTTTTCAGCAGCACATTGAAGGACCTGGTCTCGAAAATCTTCCCATACTGCAGTATTTTCAATGCTGGACAAGCGAGTCTGAAGCTCTTTCCTCAACACAGCATCATATACCTTGTGGACATTCAGACACCAAAGAATGCCAACTGGCCCTCTTCTCTTTTTCACTCTAATCATCATCTGGAACTTTGCACGCACCAGACTGTGGTCTGTGCAGCATTCCGATCCATGAAAGGACTTGACATTAAAAATGTCATAGATGTCAGGTTTGCAGATGATAACAATCCAGTAAGAGCCAAACTTTACACCTTGGATGCATCGACGTTGTTGTGTGATGACCTATGTGCATAAAATGAGTGCTTGCGATGTAAAGTCCATGTTCATCGCAAAGCTCCACCAGCATGAGACAATCTCTATTCATTTTCCATACACTAAAACAGCCTAGAGAGTTCCATATTTGCCAGTCTGTTCCAACCCTGGCGTTAAAATCCCCCGATAGAATGATTTTATCAGAATTGGGGATTTTCCTAAGTATGGCTCTCAACTAGTCAAAGTAGGTGCATAGGTACTTATTAGAGTAGCAAACCGCCCACCTTTCAGGTGCAATCATAGAGTCATTAGATGTTCATTTATAGGAACAGGAAGCTCCTCCAGCTTCTTAAGGATATCAGATCAAACTGCAAAACCAGTACCAGCCTCTCTGCGCCCCTCCTTCTAACTTCCCTTCCAAACAAAAAAAAAAAAGGTGCATCCACCTCCTACTTCCTCAAGCTGACCATCACCTTCTACATAAGTCTCTGAAAGTGAAGCTATATCAATGTTATAGCGGTTCAGCTCACGAGCAACAAGTGCAGTGCGTCTTTCAGGCCTACAGTCACTCTTGTTATCCAACAGAGTGCACACATTCCAACATGAAACGTTCAAGTTCCTTCCAGATTTTGTAAATAAAAGTTTCTTTGTTTTTTGAGCGTAGGATGGACATCCGTCAGTTGTGCTAAACTGATCAGATATAGAAAGACAGGCAATTTTTAGTTCACCTTTCTAGAATCTCCTTGGCCCCTGGGTGATCAGTGCCCTCTCCAAATGGAGCTGCTCAGACACCCATGCAGCAACTGAACCCTACTGTTGCCTTGGGCGACAAGGAGACGACCTTATATCTAGCATGGGTTGCCTACATGCAGGTCGCTAACTCTATGCTTCCAACCCATCAGTTCTGCGTGCTTTACCACCTTCTCATTGCTGCAGGACTTTCGAATAAAAATAAAAATACAAAATATACTAAAAATAAATAAATATATAAATATATACTAAAAGTAAAGATACATATATACTGAAAATGACATAGACACAAACACACACACACACACACACACACACACACACACACACAAATACACACACACACACACACACACACACACACACACACACACATATATATATATGGTGGCAGCTGATGAAGGGGATGTCTCTATGTGGCCTGCTTGTTTGTTGCACCTTGTTTACCATTTTGTCCATGTTCTTTTGCCACGTCATGTACCCAGTTATGTATCTATATGTACATGTAGATGAACGTATATACATACACGTACATATATATGCATATACTCATATATTGTTTATATATATATATATATATATATATATATATATATATATATATAAGGCAGGGAAAGGCACATATCAAGTAGAGGTCAGCAATGCCTGCACAGAGTTGTAGGTCCAATAAGGCTTGCACAACGCCTCATAAACCCTCTCCACTTTATTGACATTATCCAGAGTCAAGTTGGAGCAATATGTCTGGTGCCAATATGAGTCACAGGCTTAGAGAAGTGGGAGTGCCATGTTCTCTAGCACAAACCAAGATCCCCAAAACGTCCAATGTCATATCTGGTTTTATATCAGAGTGACATTCTCCTAGAGACATGCTTCAACAGTTCAACAGAAGCTGAGGGGTGCCCCACTCCCAGTGGTCTTTCAGCACGCTGGATACCATCCCATAATTTCTGCAAACTTGTGCTATTGCTAGATAGCTGTTGAGCTTGCACTAGGTTCATCCGATCTTTCAACAGGTCTTGTTTTTAATCCTGCTGGGTTTCTAGCAACCCTCCTCACCAGGGTAGCCTGGTGGGGTGCCAGTTTAGTCGCCGACAATCCAATTATGCAACAAGTTGTTTTGGATTCCACGTTACTAGTAGTAACATTTATGAGAGCCTCATAAGTGACTTGAAGTAGCATACATACATACATACATACATACATATATATATATATATATATATATATATATATATATATATATATATATATATATATATATATATATATATATATATACATACACACATATATATATATATAGATAGATAGATATATCATCACCATCATCATCATTTAACATCTACTTTCAATGCTGGAATGGGTTGGATGGTTTGACTAAGAACTGGAAGCCAGGAGGCGGCACAAGGATCCCACATGATCTGGCAAGGTTTCTACAGCTGGATGCTCTTCCTAACGCCAACCACTCCGAGAGTGTAGTGGGTGCTTTTTATGTGCTACTGGCATGAGGGCATAGACATATATATTGTGTCATTCCATAAATAATGCGTTTTATACTTCTTTTATCTATCAAAATTAAGTTAAACAAATTTATTTTTTAATCTAAAATATACTCTCCCTCACTTTCTACAATGCTCTTCTTTCTATCTGGTAGACTTTCAAAACCCCTCTTCCAAAATTCACTTGTCTATGATGAAAAATACTCCCCCAGTTCTGATCTGACCTTGTCTACAGAATTCGTATTTTTCCCATTCAAATGATTTTGAAGACTGCAGAATAAAAGATAATCAGATGCCTGGTGAGTAGGGCATCATTTCCCATTCAAACTGCTCCAGCCTTTGGAATGTCATCCTCACGGTATGTGGCTGAGCATTATCCTGATGGAAGAACACCTTTCATCTTGAAACTAAAGATGGTCTTTTTTCTTCTAGCGCAGGTGTTGATGAATGGTCGAATGACCAAATCCAACCTTCTCTGCTAGTTCCTCCACAGTTACGATGGGATATTCTTCCCATTGAGTTCTACAGATCTTCCAGGATGAGGCTCGTCTTCTAGGCTGCAGTTTTTGGCTTGGAATTTCTGGAACCACTGTTGATACTGGCTTATGCTTATTGTCCAATCCCCCATATACTGCATTAATATTCCTTGCTCTTTCCATTGCATTGTTGCCTTTATTGAACTCATAAGGCAAAATATGCCAAATATGCTCTTTTGTCACTTCCATTATAGCTATGAGAAAATAACTGTTAAAACTGAACTGCTGCACTCCTCAAAATTTGCACTAAGAATAAGGGCATGATAAAATTACTACCTGCTTTTATAGCAAGTTGATGCAGGTAGTTCATCCCGACCCCATCTGATTTTAGTTCATGCCATTGAGAAAACCGTATTATTTAAGGGATGACCTAATATGTATACAATTAAACCTTGGGAGAGGCATTATGCCGGTAATAAACACACGCACTGGTTCAGTCCTTTATTAATTTATATAGTTTTTTGTTAAATTATTTCATTGCACTCTTGCAATCTCTTCAGTAACTTGTCTCTCCACTTCCATTTATTTTGAATATATGATCTGGTGTTGTTTTGGCGTTGTTTCGAAACTGTTTGGTATGAGCATGTGAGTGTGTGCAAGCTCGTATGTGTGCACGCTCATATGTGTGCACGCACTTATGTGTTCGTGCTTATATGTAAGTATGTGCGTCCATGTGTGTGTTTGTAACAATTTCGTTTATATCAGATCAGATAGAGACTTTTTAATTAATTTATTTACGTTCATATTCCGCATCATATGTGTGAACAACACATGCAACCATGGACAATTGTAAGGCCCTCATCTACGTGTATTTGGTGTTTAAAATTGGTTGCGTTTCAGTTATGAGGACCGACTCCTGTATTTGTCGCAACGATGCGTCACCGGGGTGTCTAGACAGGATTTCTATGTTAATTCTGTCCAGTACACCACCATGTTGTTCTTTGGCATGCTGGTAGAGCACCGAGGTTTGTTTTTGATTATTATAGTCCCTCCAATGTTCGTTTACACGCTCAGCCAAACTTCTTGCCGTCTCACCTATGTATGTCGTGTTTCTATTTTTACACTCACCATCCATACAGCTTATTTTGTAGACTACATTTCTGGCTTTGCAGTTGGTACCAGGACTATTTTTGCACACAATGCAACTCTCCTCAACACACCTTGTTCTTCTGAAGGGATATGTTTTACATATTATTGATCTAATTGATCTCCCTGGTTTTTCTATAATATTTATCCTCAACTTGGTACTTTTGAGGATTTTTCGAAATCTGCTGGCCAGTTCTCCGTGTGGCGTGGCGTCCACAAACATTACTCCCTGGAACTTGTCGGCATTGTACCACGTTGGTCTTTTTGTTTGTTTTGTCACTAATCCTTTGTAGTCTATTCCACTGTTTGTTACGGTATCTAGGTTGTGTTCCATTTGTATCTTTGACAACAATCTCCTCAAATTTCTGGTTAGCTCCTCTGTATACCCGGATTCTATCTTTCTGGCTGTATCCCGAAAATTGCATGCGATGCATGAAGTCTTGAATATGTTTTTGCCCCTCCCATGGACTGCACAGGGGGGATATGTTTTTCATTATTCTAACCAAATCGGCTACTAATATATTGATTTTCACACTGCGTGATAGAGCCGAATTCTTATGGATAACATACTTTGAAGATATAGGTTTCATATAATGTGAGTGGAGGATTTGAACTTTGTCATTAATTGTTTCTAGCCAAAGTTCTGTGTCAAGTACTGGGAGTCTCATGTTTAGGTGTCTTGTTGGGTAATCTATTGTTACCTTGATGCTCTGGTGGATTGTATTAGCTATATTCTGGATGTTTTCCATCACGATCTTCTCGTTCTCTTCAGTCTGAATGTTTGATGGTGTTTTGACTACGATGTTAATGTCATCCACATATCTCCCGTATAGTTTGAGTGTTATTGAGTGTTCTTCGAGAGTTGTTTTCAGCTTTTTGTCCCACCAGGTCATGAATAGGCTTGCCACGTCTCCGGCCACACTGACACCAATAGCCGCTCCCTGGACCTGCATGTATAGTTTTTCATTGAATTTAACTATATGGTTCTGCAGGGTGGTCTTCAGACTTGCACCTACAGCATGTGCAACCATTTTTCGTGTTTGGATATTATCCTCTGGGTCGTGGGTGGGTGTATTCCATCCCTTCCAACGCTCTGCGGTGGTTTTTCTAGCAGCTGATGTGATCGTATGTGGTCTACCCCGTCCTGACCTGGTGGGGCAGAATCTAGTTAGGTCGTGGTGATCTAAGAATTCATTATTATAAACGAGCTTTAGGAGGAGGCCTAGTTCCCTCGTGTTCACTTCACGGAAGGTTACTTCACTTTCCGAAATAATTTCAACACATCTCTCTACGGCAAAGTCAATGTCAATAGATGGACAGAGAGATACTACATCCATACTGCCTATAATACAATCTGTCAGGTCATGGGAGCAGTTACATTCATTGACTCTGCTGAGGAGGTCCTCAGTGCTTTCACAAATATCAGGAGACATCTCGATGTGTGGTCTTAATATCTGTGAGAGGAAGAATGACAGCCTATAATTGCTGGCAATATTGGCACCACAAATCGGTCAACATGGGGGGCCCATGATAGGGTCTGCAATGGGTTTATGGTCTTTTCGTAACCCATAGAGTGTAGGAATGTCGTTGTTGGATGATGCGAAGTTCTGTGCTGTGCGTCTCTTGGGTTGGAGTATGTTACACCACATTCCCATGTGTGCATTGAGAATTTTCTCAACTTTTTCATATTCTTGCGGTGTAACTTCTCTCATATCTTCTATATGTTTTTGCATCGTATGGGTGTAGTTTTGCAGGCTGTCTACCGATATCCTGCCTGATTTGTCTGTAGGGAGGCATACTATTTCATTGTTTCTAACTCAACGTTTTAGTTTTCGTATGCCCATTGCAGCTATTGTACCGAGTTGGTGGGCCTCTGCTTCGTTTTGTGTTGGTGCAGTTGCTATATAACGTGTTAATGTTTTCTTGAGTCTGCTTCTAGCTAAAGAGATCATGGCTTCTGTTTTATCATCTGTGTATGGCGAGATGCATACTCTTTTGTTGAAAGGTAAATCCGTTGGATAGATTCGGGTCATATCATAGGATTTGTCAACCGGGTTATAAAAGAGATTTTCTAAGGTGTTGTTGTTGCCATTGTTGTTATCATTGTATGTGTGGCTGCTGTTGTTGCTGTTGCTGTTGTTATTGTGACGGACGTTGTTGTTGCTGTTGTTCCTGGTGTGTGCGGTGCTGTTCGTATGGTTGTTGCTATTGCTGTTATCATTGCTGTTGCTGATGGTGGTAGTGTAATCATTATTGTTGTTGGTGGTGGTGGTGGCGGTGTAGTTATTGTTGCCATTTCCATTGTTATTGTTGGTTGCATTGTGAATATTATGCGTATTACTGTCGTGGTGGTTTCTTACAACTGAGTTGTTGTTGTAGTGGTGTCCTAACCTCCATCTAATCTTAGTAAATGTTTTTTCAATCTCAGATAAACATTTGATCTTACTGACCTTGTTATACACTGCATATTTCGGTGGTAATCCTATGGCACACGCTTCATTTTCATCCAGTAGTACTGAGCCATACATTCCAGGTGTGTGACTATTTTCGTTTGCGATGTCATTGTATATCTCCGGTAGTTCGCAGTCCGACATCAGAATCCCGTTGATGTTATTTGGGTATTTGTCTTTGTTTCCTGTGTGTTGAGGTTGTTGTTGTCTCATCCATTTCAATTTGATCATATATTCAAAATAAATGGAAGTGGAGAGACAAGTTACTGAAGAGATTGCAAGAGTGCAATGAAATAATTTAACAAAAAACTATATAAATTAATAAAGGACTGAACCAGTGCGTGTGTTTATTACCGGCATAATGCCTCTCCCAAGGTTTAATTGTATTTCTTTCAACACACGTATCCACATCAAGAATCTTGCACACGAAATACACATACGAAACTAATATGTATATATGTATATATATATATATATATATATATATATATATATATATATATATATATATATATATATATATATATATATATATATATATGTATATATATATATATATGTATATATGTATATATATATATATATATATATATATATATATGTATATATATATCATCGTCGTCGTCGTTGTCATTTAACGTCCGTTTTCATTGCTGGCATGGGTCAGACGGTTTGTTTGATGGGTGGCAAGCCAGAAGGATGCACCAGGCTGCAATCATATCTAGCAAAGTTTTCTTCAGCTGGATGCCCTTCCTAACACCAACCACTCCTTTTTACATTTCAGTGGCACAAGTGCCAATTAGGCGGTACTGGCATCAACTATGCTTGAATGGTGCTTTTTATGTCCCACCAGCAGGGGAACCAGTCAGGTGACGCTAGCATTGATCATGCTCAAATGGGGTCTTTTACATGCCACCAGCACGGGTGCCAGTCAGGCGGTACTGGCATTGGCCACGACAATGATTTTACTCAAGCACTCTTAAATGGACTGGTTATGCTACACTGGCATAGGTCACGGTTACGGTCTTACTTGGTTTGCCGGGTGTTCTCAAGCATATCTCCAAAGATCTCGGTCACTTGTTATTGCTCCTGTGAGGCCAAACTTTCGAAGGTCGTGCTTCACCTCCTCATCTCAAATCTTACTGGGTCTACCTCTTCCACAAGTTCCCTCAACTGCTAGAGTGTGGCACTTTTTCTCACAGCTGTCCTTATCCATTCTCACCACATGATCATACCAGCGCAGTTGTCTCTCTTGCACACCACATCTGATGCGTCTTATGTCCAACTCTCTCAGAGTGGTTATACTCTGTTGTGTATGCACACTGACATTACACATCCAGCGGAGCATACTAGCTTCATTTCTTGTAAGCTTACACATGTTTTCAGCAGTCACGGCCTATTTTTCACTGCTGTGTAGCATGGCTGTTCGTACACAGACATCATACAGTCTACCTTTTACTCTGGGTGAGAGGCATTTTTTCACCAGCAGAGGTAGGAGCTCTCTGAACTTTTCCATGCTATTCTTATTTTAGCAGCTACACTCTCAAAGCATCCACCCTCAGCCACTATCTTGGTCACCTAAGTAACGGAAGTTATCAACTGCTTCTACTTTTTCCCCCTGGGATGTGACGGAAGCTGTTTTCTGTGCATTTGCCACACACAAAAACTATCTTCCTAGTTAGCCTTCCTTTGATATTGCTGCACCTCTTATGTGTCTAAAGCTTGCACCGGGTACATCTTATGGAATTTCTACCTATGCCTTTTCTACAGATCAAGCAGGGCCATCTACCTGAAGGGATTTGTGGTTTGTCTGCCTTCCTACTTATTAAGACTTTGGTTTTTGCTAGATTGACTCTAAGGCCCTTTGATTCTAGACCTTGCTTCCACACCTGAAACTTCTCTAGTTCTGATAGTGACTCTGCTATTAGAGCTAGGTCAACAGTATAGAGGAGCTCCCAGGGGCATCCTGTCTTGAATTCTTCTGTTATTGCCTGGAGAACTATGATGAATAACAGGGGGCTGAGAACTGATCCTTGATGAACCCCTACCCCTACTCAAAATTTTTCACTATACTTATTGCAAATCTTCACCTTAATGATAGTATTCATGTATAGCTCTCACTAACTACATCTATCCTGAGTTTCCACATTGACCACCAGATAAGGGATCGGGGGACTAGCTTAAAAGTTGAACTCAGCAGACTTTTCATCTCGTTCCTGAAGAGGGCTCATTGGGCATGTCGTCCAAAACTAAAGGGAGCTAAATAGCATGATTATAATACATCTATAATGAGTATATGCCCTAGTGGTGTTTGATCAGAAGTTAAGGATGGATGTAAATTAATTCTAAGGTGAGGGTTGGCAACAAGTATAGTGAAGAATTCAAGACAGAAGTGGGGGTCCACCAAGGATCAGTCCTACAGCCTCCTCATTCATTATAGTCCTCTAGACAATAACAGAGGAATTCAAGACAGGCTACCCCTGGAAGCTCCTCTATGCTTACGACCTTGTTCTAATAGCCAAGAACTAGAGACGAAGTTTAGGGTGTGGAAGCAAGGTCTAGAATAGAAGGGCCTTAGGTTTAACCTAGCAAAAACCAAAGTCTTAGTAAGTATGATGCATGTGTGTGAACTGCCATGCTACACAGCAGTGAAACATGGGCCATGACTGCTGAGGACATGTGTAAGCTTACAAGAAATGAAGCTAGTATGCTCTGCTAGATGGGTAATGTCAGTATGCATGTACGACAGAGTGTAAGCATCCTGAGAGAAAAGTTGGGCATATGAAGCATCAAATGTAGTGTGTAAGAGAGACGACTGCATAGGTATGGTCATGTGTTGTGTATGGATGAGGACAGCTGTGTGAAGAAGTGCCACTCCCTAACTGTGGAAAGAATCTATGGAAGAGGTAGACCCAGGAAGACTTGGGATGAGGTGGCAATGACGGGAAAATGGGACCTTTGGAGATATGATGTGATTGAGAAGACCCAGCAACTAAAGTGGGATCACAGCCATGGGCGATGCAGGTGTTGCAGGTCCGGCCCATTTAAGAGAACCCTTGATGCGTCAGGTGATATGATATGCTTGAGAAGACCTGTTGAGTCAAGTAAAACCAAAATCTTAGCTGTGGCCAGTGTCCCCTGACTCACTCCTGTTCCGGTGGTATGTAAAAAACACTTGTCCGAATGTGGTCGATGCCAGGTCCACCTGATTGGCTCCCATGCCAGTGGCATGTAAAAAGCACCCACTACACTCTCGGAGTGGTTGGCATTAGGAAGAACATCCAGCTGTAGAAGCATGTTGGCTCTCCAAACCTCAGTCAAACCGTCGAACCCATGTCAGCATGGAAAACAGAAGTTAAACGATGATGATGATGATCATTATGAATCATTCTATTGTTCCAATCCCAAGTTGAATTCCAACTGTTGGCCAATTTGTCCCAAAGCTCTTATCTCAACGTAAAATTAACAAAGTGAATGTCATTTATCTCCCGTCTGGGACCTCTGTACTTCAGTCTACAATTGTTCGACATAGAAATAGAATGATCTTAGGATTGAAAATCTGTCCTTTATTTGGTTCTCGAACATCCAGCATTGAGATCTGATTTAAAAGCATTTGTGTTATTATTTCTAGCAGGTAAAGCTTGGCTGATTCACACCATCCTGGTTGGCATTTGTCAGATGACGTCAGAGATCCAGACGGGAGATAAATGACAACAGAAGAGGGACCAAGGTCACTGCTTATGATGTCATTGCTGTCGCTTTTGTGTCCCAATTGACAATGCAGTGCATTAAGGGCCCATGAGTGAATGTTTCTCGTGCTCATTCTGCCTGCTCTCATGTCTCACCATTGATCTTGAAGCTCAGGCAGATGGCAGCATAAGCTTCCTTCTGGTCAATGAATAAGATGTTGGTTCATACACTGGCTAATGCCTCTTTTAGTCATTGTTTTAAGGGCATACAGAAAGCCCTTTCCTTTTGTAAGGCAGAAGTACACCACTCCTGAACAAGTTTTTCTCATAAGGAAACAGAATCAGTTGTGACGCAATTTTGCCCATTCTCAGACCGAAACTTGTCTATATTTAGAAGTTGTTGTTATTCTCACTATTAGCAATTTTAATTGAGACCCTTTCTGTGTCCTGGCACAACCTATGCCAGCACGGAAAACGGACCTTAAATGATGCTAATGATTTCTTCTTAAAAATCTTCTTTTTTTCTTTTTAACTACAAATATCTCATTTTTCTTTATTTGCCTATTTTTTAAATATAATTCTAGAAGTGTTGTTCTTTTGATTTGTTGTTATTGTTGAGTACAAAACATGTGAAATTCAAAATGTTAAAAAACATACGAGGGTGAGTCAAAAAGTAATGCCATTTTGTTTAGGACAGGTATAATTACCAACACAGGAACATGTATCATACATCAAAATGAAGCTGGTCCTCTGTGGATCACATCCCTACTTCTCAACATAGAATACACCGACCAGGCCAACAGCTATCAATTTGTGCTGGTCCCTGTCAAGATGTCAGGTGTTCTAGGACCCCAAGCTACCAATTTCCTCTGCAAAATTGGGATAATGGCAGCCCTGTCAAAGAGACGAGCCCTGTGAGTTGGAGTGGCTACTACAGTGAGTGTCACTGGCCATTCTCTGTGACACCACCATCACAATCATTACTCTGTGTGTGTATGTGTATGTGTGTGTGTGTGTGTGTGTGTGTGTGAGGGGGTGGCTGAGTACCTCACTTGTTCTGGGATATGTGGCCCACTGCCCCTGCCCCTTCCATCTTCTGCTACTTTACCCCCACCACCTTTCGATTTCTTTTTTCTCTTTCATTTCTTAGATTCATTGTAGAATTATGCATCCTTTGGATGGAGCCAAAATATAATGAAATCGAATTTCCCCTTGTCTTGTAAATAAGCCATGACACAGAAATAGATAAACAGCGACAAAGGTGAGAAAAACATACAAAAATCAAAAAACAAAACAATGATTTCAAATTTTGGCACAAGGCCAGCAATTTCGGGAGAAGGGTGGGGGGGTCAGTGTAACTGATCCCCACCCCTCCCCAGTTTTCGACTGATACTTATTTGATCAGCCCTGGCAACATTTGAACTCAGAAATGCCCGGAGCATTTTTCTCAGCATGCTAACAATTTTGCCAGCTCACCACCTTAATAATAATAATGGTTTCAAATTTTGCAACAAGGGTCGCAGTTTTGGGGGAGAGGATGAGTCGATTAGATCAACCCCAGTATTCAACTGGTACTTATTTTATTGACCCTGAAAGGATGAAAGGCAAAGTTGACCTCAGCAGAATTTGAACTCAAAACATAAAGACAGACGAAATATCACTGAACATTTTGTCCAGCTTACCACCTTAATAATAATAATAATAATAACAATAATAATAATAATAATAATAATAATAATAATAATAATAATAATAATACTTTCTACTATAAGCACAAGGCCTGAAATTTGTGAGAGGTGGGTAGTTGATTACATTGATCCCAGTGTTTCACTGGTACTTAATTTATTGACTCCAAAAGGATGAAAAGCAAAGTCGATTTTGGCTGAATTTGAACTCAAACAAAATATCACTAAGCATTATGCCCAGAGTGCTAATGATTCTGCCAGCTCACTACCTTAATAATAATAATAATAATCATCATAATAATAATAATAATAATGAGAAACCATACAATGAAAATGCAGACTGGATCAAACGCACCCAAGATGCCTACAAAAATCTACAAGAACAGGTATGGGAAGACATCTCAGTCGCTGACCTAAGGAGGGCACTAACGAAGGCTCATAAGTGGAAATCCCCTGGTACTGATAGAGTACCAAATTTCTGGTTCTCATCACTCTCGTCCGCACACAAAATCTTAGTAATACTATTTAATAGTATTATGAAAGACCCAGAAAAAACTCCCCATTAGATGGCAAATGGTATTACTTACCTCCTCCCGAAAAATAACGAAACCAAAGACCCAAAAAACTACCGGCCTATAACATGTTTGTCTACTACCTATAAGATTTTGACATCTATTCTAGTGGAGAAAACATATACGTTTATGGAAGAGAATAACCTCTTTCCCACTGAACAAAAAGGATGCAGACGAGGCTCATACGGATGCAAAGATCAGCTCTTAATTAATCGCATGATCTTTGAGAACTGCCATAACAAGCGCAGAAATCTCAGCTCTTCATGGATTGATTATAAAAAAGCCTTTGACAGCATACCACATTCGTGGATTCTAAAATCACTGGACATTTTCAAAATTTCTCCTGTGATTTCAGATTTTTTTAAAGTATAATATGTCACTATGGAACACGAAGCTGCAATTATATCATTCTAATGGAGTATTGCACTCAAACAATATTAGCATAAACTGTGGCATTTTCCAGGGTGACTCGCTTTCACCACTAATTTTCTGCATAGCACTAATACCACTCTCAAGTGAACTGAATAGAACAAGGTATGGCTACAAAATTGACAACAGGAAAATAAGCCATCTATTTTATATGGATGATTTAAAGCTGATGATGAAGAGCTTCAGGGACTATTACATACTGTGAAAGGATTCAGTGATGATATCGGGATGGAGTTTGGCCTTGAAAAGTGTGCCAAAGCCACTTTTAAGAAAGGGAAACTGGTAAAGTCAAGTTCAATAGAACTAGATGTCGAAACAGTAATAAAAGAACTTGAGCAGGAACAAACCTATAAATACCTAGGAATAAATGAAGGCTCTGGTATCCAGCATGCAAGCATGATAGAGAAGGTTAGGAAGGAATGTTATAGAAGAGTTCGAGCAGTTTTGAAGTCTGAGCTGAATGCATATAATAAGGTGTTAGCCATAAATTCCTTAGCAGTCCCAGTTGTTCTTTATAGCTTCAATGTGCTTAACTGGAATACCAGTGAAATAGTCAAAATTGATAGAAAAATCCGCAAGCTACTGACTTGTAATAAGATGCACCATCCAAAGGCAGACGTGGATCGTCTTTACCTTCCCAGAGCTCAGGGAGGTCGAGGCTTGATCCAGCTTGAACTTACGTACAAAACCACCACAATCGGACTGGCCAAATACCTTGAAACTACCAACTATTGGATGCTGAAACTTGTTGAAAAACATGAAAGACCGAAAAGACTTCACTCTATTCTGAAAGAGAGCAAAAAATTCGCTACCGAACTCTTAGATACCCACCAGCTTGATCAGGTTGAAGGAAATGCGCCAACTGCTGCTGCAAAGAAAATAAAATTAATTGCAAAGACAAAAGCACATGAAAAATTAGCTAGCAGATGGGAACAGAGACCTCTGCATGGCAAGTATGTGGCTCGTAGCAAACAAGCTGATGTCGACCAGAAACGCACGCATCAGTGGTTACGAAGTTCAGGGCTAAAAGCAGAGAGTGAGGGTTTCATATTGGCTGCTCAAGACCAAAGCTTATTAACCCGGAACTACCAAGCCAATGTGATAAAAAATGGAGCTGACCCAAAATGCTGATTTTGTAACGATGCGATTGAAACTATAGACCACCTAATCTCAGGGTGTAGAGTGTTAGCACCTGTAGAATATAAAGCAAGACATGACAGAGTTGGCCAATATTTACACTGGACAATATGTCAGCATTATAAAATCAAAAGCGCTGACAAATGGTATAAACACCATCCTGAAGCTGTGACTGAGGGAGAAAATGTATCGATTCTCTGGGACTTCCCCGTACATACCGACAAGACTATAAAAGCTAATAAACCGGATATCATCATAAAAGATCAGACAAAGAAGACGTGTTTATTAATTGACATGAGTATTCCCTGTGATCATAATATAGCGGTGAAAGAATTTGACAAGATCAGTAAATATAAAGACTTGCTAATAGAAATTGAAAAAAATGTGGCACTTCAAGGCGACTACCATACCAGTGATTGTAGGATCTCTAGGAATGATAAAAAAAGGTACTGAAACCTATTTGAAAATGATACCAGGCTTACCATCCCTACAGGAAGTGCAAAAAATCGTGCTAACTGGAACGACTCATGTACTGAGAAGAGCATTATCGCTGTGAAAACAACATCCATTCATGAATTTGATTTTTTTTTTTTTTTCTTAAATACATGTTTTACCTGTGAATTTGCGTGTGTAAACTGGGAATGCCTACAACGAGTTTCTCTGCCCTAGGTGTACGGAAAACACTCGGCGAGAAATGGAAGAAAATTTGAAGAAAGAAGAAGAAAAACAACATAATGATAATAATAATAACCATATGGTGTATTACCAGCCAATGTACGCCACTAGTCCAGAAGAAATATAAGAGACGCCACAACAATATAGCCAGGCTTGTCCATTGGACAATTTGCAACAAGTATGGACTTGACAGAGCAAAAAATTGGTACAACCACTATCCTGATGGCTTTGTCGAAAATAGAAATGCAAAGATCCAATGGGATTTTATGATTCAGTGCAACCATAAGAAAGAGAATAGGAAGTCAGACATAGTCTTAATTGAGAAAGAAAACAAACTATGCTGGATCATAGATATAGCATGCCCAGCTGACAACAAGGTATGTGATAAGGAAGAAAGAAAAGTCGAGAGATATGACAGGTTAGCTTGGAAAGTTAAGCAGTTGTGGTCGATGAAAAAGGTAGCAGTAGTACCAATAATTGTCGGAACCCTGGGAACAGTGAGCAAAAATCTCGAGAAGTACATGGAACAAATAGGGGCTGCAATAAGGGTGGAGCACTTGCAGAAACCGCTTGAATACTCCGGAAGGTGCTCGAAAAATAAGGAGTGTTACCTTAGTTCACTGGTAGTGAACAGCTGACACTGTAATACATCTCCAGCATTAGAAGCTGTGCAAAGGCAATGATAATAATAATAATAATAATAACAATAATAATAATAATAATAATAATAATAATGATAATGATAATAATAATAATAATAATAATAATAATAATAATAATAATAATAATAATGATGATGATAATTGGGAACAGGATGAGAAAGCATCAAGAGGAATATAAAGGAGATTGGAATAGAGTGCCCAGTAGAACTGTTACAAAAGGTTTGCCTCCTTGGCACGGCCAGAATAATCAGGAAAGTATTAGATAACTGAAAAGAACGGATAGCATGGTACCATTGGTTAGAGGTAGTAAGCCCACTATGTATACAAGTCTCCAGGAGCTCTAACAAAACCTCGAGGTCGTTAGAGTAAGTGACAGAGTACTTAAGATCAGACTAGTGCTTCATCATAGATTAGCTACTGTCATCTCAGCCTATGCACCTCAACCTGGGCTACCAGATGGTCTGAAAGACCAATTCTATGACACCCTCTTGCAAACTACCTCGTCGACGAGTGACAGGGACCTTCTCTTTGTGGCTGGAGACTTCAACGGTCATGTCGGACGTCGTGCTGGGGGCTTCCATGGCATACATGGAGGCTATGGCTTCGGTTCCCGCAACGAGGAGGGAACCAGACTGCTGGAGTTCTGTGATGCAACCAATCTTATGGTCTGCAATACCAACTTCAGGAAACCTGCCAGTCACCTAGTCACCTACCGCTCCGGCAGACACTCTAGCCAAATCGACTACATCCTCGCCAGAAATAGGGAAAGAGGGCGGCTTATAAATGCCAAAACCTACCCTGGCGAAGAATGTACCCCACAACATAGATTAGTAGTTAGCGACTTTGGGATCAAGGCAAAATGGGTGCCCAGAATTAGACAGGCTTGGAGAAGAAGGGTGTGGAAGCTTAAAGACCCTGCAAACGGACAGAGACTTAGAGACAAGTTACTTGAAGCATTTAACGAAATAGAAGGGGATATAGCATCATACAACGTGGAAGACAATTGGAGATTTCTGCGGGACAACCTGTTGAAAGCCACCGACCAGATTTGTGGGTGGTGTAAGGTCCCCTCCCAACCCAGAGTAACGTGGTGGTGGAACAAGGAGGTAGACAGGGCTATTAGACAAAAGAAACAGGCTTGGAAGGACTGGAAGAACGGTGGTAGCAGGGAATTGTACCAATGTGCCAGAAGGGAGGCTAGGCGACAGGTTTATTTAGCCAGAGGGGAAGCAGATAAGGAAAGATTTGCCAATGTTCTGCGCCGTGAGGACCAAAGACTCGAGGTATTTCGTGTTGCAAGACAGTGTAGGAGAGAGAATAGTGATGTTGTAGGAGAGAAATGTGTTCGCATGGATGATGGTACGCTTGCATTAAATGAGGATGCAAAGAAAGAGGTCTGGAGATGCCACTACGATAGATTGCTTAATAAAGAGAATGAATGGGAGAAAGAGAGCCTGCCTTATGTCGACCCAATAGAGGGACCAGCTATCCGAGTTGATAGTACCAGGGTAGATAAAGCAATTAAGAGTATGAAGACCGGGAAAGCCCCCGGCCCATCAGGAATCACTGCAGAGATGCTCAAAATATCTGGCAGTGTTGGCTATAGCCTAGTCACCCGTATTACGAACCAGGTGATACACGAAGGAGTCATACCCTATGACTGGTGTAGCAGCATCATAGTCAACTGCTACAAAGGTAAAGGGGACGCTTTAGATACAAATAATTACAGAGGCATCAAGCTGTTAGATCAGGTTATGAAAGTTACAGAGAGGGTCATAGCCCAACTAATTAGGGAGCGAATCAATTTAGATGAGATGCAGTTTGGGTTCGTGCCAGGTAAAAGCACTACTGATGCCTTATTTCTAGTGAGACAGTTGCAGGAGAAATACCTAGCTAAGGATAAACCTCTGTACCTGGCTTTCGTTGACATGGAGAAAGCCTTTGACAGGGTCCCCCGATCCCTTATCTGGTGGTCAATGAGGAAACTTGGGATAGAAGAATGGTTAGTGAGAGCTGTGCGAGCCATGTACAGAGATGCTGCCAGTAAGGTGAGGGTTGGAAATGAGTACAGCAATGAATTCCGGGTAGAGGTAGGGGTCCACCAAGGTTCCGTCCTCAGCCCCCTATTATTTACCATAGTCCTTCAGGCAATCACAGAGGAGTTCAAGACAGGTTGCCCCTGGGAGCTCCTCTATGCTGATGACCTTGCCCTAATTGCGGAGTCACTATCAGAACTAGAGGAGAAGTTTCAGGTGTGGAAGCAAGGTCTAGAATTGAAGGGCCTTAGAGTCAACCTAGCTAAAACCAAAATCCTAATAAGTAGGAAGGTAGATAAAACACAAACCCCTTCAGGTAGATGGCCCTGATCAGTATGTAGAAAAGGAGTAGGTAGTAACTCTATAAGATGTACCCGGTGCAAGCTATGGACACATAAGAGGTGCAGCAACATCAAAGGCAGGTTAACTAGCAAGTTAGTTTTTGTTTGTGGCAGATGTTCAGGTGCAATAAAGACTGCAAACAAACAGGAAACAACTTCTATCTCATTCCAGGGTGAAAAACTAGAGGTAGTCGATGGCTTCCGCTATCTGGGCGACCAAGTTAGTAGTGGGGGTGGGTGCGCTGAAAGTGTAGCTGCTAGAATAAGAATAGCCTGGGCAAAGTTTAGAGAGCTCTTACCCCTGCTGGCGACAAAGGGACTCTCACTCAGAGTAAAAGGCAGACTGTATGACGCATGCGTACGAACAACCATGCTACATGGCAGTGAAACATGGGCTGTAACTGCTGAGGACATACGTAAGCTCGCAAGGAATGAAGCCAGTATGCTCCGTTGGATGTGTAATGTCAATGTGAATACCCGTCAGAGTGTAAGTATCTTGAGAGAAAAGCTGAACATTAGAAGCATCAGTTGTGGCGTGCAAGAGAGACGATTGCGCTGGTATGGACATGTGGTGAGAATGGAGGAGGATAGCTGCGTGAAAAAGTGCCACACCCTAACAGTTGAGGGAACCCGTGGAAGAGGTAGGCCCAGGAAGACCTGGGCTGAGGTGGTGAGGCAAGACCTTCGTACATTGGGCCTCACCGAGGCGATGACTACGGACCGAGACCTTTGGAAATGGGCTGTGCGTGAGAAGACCCGGCAAGCAAAGTAAGATCGTTGCCAGTGCCCCTGGACTGGTTCTTGTGTGGGTGGCACATGAGATGCACCATTTTGAGCGTGGCCGTTGCCAGTACCGCCTGACTGGCTCCTGTAGGATTTTCGAGCGAGATCGTTGCCAGTGCCCCTGGACTGGCTTGTGCGGGTGGCACATAAAAGACACCATTTCGAGCGTGGCCGTTTTCGTGCGGGTGACACGTAAAAGCACCCACTACACTCTCTGAGTGGTTGGCGTTAGGAAGGGCATCCAGCTGTAGAAACTCTGCCAAATCAGACTGGAGCCTGGTGTTGCCATCCGGTTTCACCAGTCCTCAGTCAAATCGTCCAACCCATGCTAGCATGGAAAGCGGACGTTAAACGATGATGATGATGATGATGATGTTTTGTCTTGGTATAAAAAATGGGCTACAGCAAATATTCTGCTCAATACCACAGATTTACTTGTCAGTTGTTTGACCTTAACCAGTTGAGCATGTCCCATGGTGGCTGACGATATGTGCATCTCTGATCATGAGCAGAAGTAGTGGGGGAGCTTCGTAGTTATGTGCTGAGAGGAATTCTTTGGGGTTTGAATAATTCACCTCTGGAAACATGGGTGTTTCATTCAATATTCTTAAACAACCCTTATTCAAGGACCTTTTAAGCAGAATGGGCTACTTGACCAGAAGAAAATTCTGACTGGGGCCCACCTGCAAGATCATTTACTGTTTATCTTGATATGAGATCATATGGTTGTGATGCATGTGCCTGGTATAACCCTTATCATGATGGGCTTATTGGGCTTCATATATTTGTGCCCCAATGTCAATTTGATGGCATGTGCTCCTCTCTAACTCAATGATGATGATGATGATGATGATGATGATGGTGGTGGTTGTGATGATGAGAAAAACTGTCACTAGTTTCTTTCCAAATGATATTTAATATAAGAAGAAAGAAAGAATTTACCTGATGTTACAACTGAGCCATCTGCTGATATTTGTTGGAAATATTCTTTAAAAATCTGTCAGAAGTAAGCAAATAATTTATCATTACTCAATGAAAAACTAATTAATTTCCTAATTAATTTCTGTTAATTTCAATGCAATGTTTTAATTCATTGCTTCTATCACAAATATTGTTTTAAATTTATATTTCCATTTATTGTATTATAGAATAACTTTTTATGAGGAACAGGCTTTTGAATATTTTGTAGTTTGGTGAAGCATTTTTACTTACAGAATAAAAGGAAATGAAATTTGCTTGTTTAAGTGGCTGTAAAAAAATTATGCATGGAATTAAAATTGGTATCAAGATTCCATGTTGTGTCCAAACACCAGCTCAATAAGGACAAAGCTAATTTACTTCATTCTTCATTATTTCCAAAACTGATTAAAACAAAAACAGAATATTTGTGTTGAAATTCATTGGCTTGATGTAAATTTGTAATCCTGAAATAGAAGCTGGAGGTTTTGAAGCAGTTGTTCAAAATTATCTTCTTTTTCTTTGGTATTCAAAGAGATATTCACATCAACATATGTATATATGTATATATGTTATTTGTGTGAAGGTGCATGGCTCAGTGGTTAGAGTGCCGAGCTTATGATTGCAAGATTGTGAGTTTGAATCCCGGACCAGGCTGCATGTTGTGTTCTTGAGCAAGACACTTTATTTCACATTGCTCCAGTTCACTCAGCTGTAGAAATGAGTTGCGACGTCACTGGTGCCGAGTTGTATCGGCCCCTTTGCCTTTCCCTTGGATAACATCAGTGGTGTGGAGAGCGGGGGTTGATATGCATGGGTGACTGCTGGTCTTCCATAAACAAACTTTCCCAGATTTGTGCCTGGGTGGGTAACTTTCTAGGTGCAATCCCATGGACAGTCATGACCGAAGGGGGTCTCAGCATGTGGTGTGTGTGTGTATGTGTAGGTCGGTAGGTACGTATGTACATAGGTACATACATACATACATACATACATACATACATGCATACATGCATACATACATAGGCATATAGATGGAATTGATCAGACGTTTGTACATGTGGTATTGATCACATACATGTATGTTTGTACATGTGTGTGTACATACACATGCAGTCCTGAGTACAACTTCAAACCGTATCCAGCAGTGAGTGTCTGTTCAGGAGGTCCAGCGTGTTGAGGAATGTGAAGCCACCTGTAGCCAATACTGTTCACAGGTCTACTCTGACCTGAACTAACTCTACCTGTCAAAATCCCAGCTATGGGTTAATTAGCATATTAACACCTCTTCTCTTCAATGTTATTGCACAAGTCATCAGCCACCTTTGAAAATGACAAGATGGTCTTTGTTACTCCAACAGACGATCTTGGATAGAGGTATATATATATTGTATAACTATGTTAGTATGTATGCAGTCCTGAGTCCTCATTGGTACAGTGGGAAAACATCTATGTATGTATGCATATATATCATCATCATCATCATCATCATCATCATCGTTTAACGTCCATATTCCATGCTGGCCTGGGTTGGACGATTTGACTGAGGACTGGCGAGCCAGAAGGCTGCACCAAGCTCCAATCTGATCTGGCAGAGTTTCTACAGCTGGATGCCCTTCCTAACACCAACCACTCTGAGAGTGTAGTGGGTGCTTTTACGTGCCACCAGCACGAGGGTTAGTCAGGCGGCACTAGCAACAGCCATGCTCAAATGGTGTTTTTTATGTGCCACCTGCACAGGAGCCAGTCAAGTGGCACTGGCAACGACCTCGCTTGAATATATTTTTTCACATACCACCAGCACATGTACCAGTAAAGTGACGCTGGTAATGTTCATACTCGAATGGTGCTTTATATGTGCCACCAGCATGGGAGTCAATCAGCTGCTCTGGCAATGATCATGCTCGGATGGTGCTCTTAGTGCTCCACTAGCACGGATGCCAGTCATGCGGTACTGTCATCAAATTTGATTTCGATTTCGATTTCGATTTCACTTGCCTCAACAGGTCTTCACACGCAGAGTTCAGTGTCCGATAAAGGAAAGGTATGCATAAGCGGGCTGGCTACACCCCTGGCAGAGGCCTTAGATTATGGTCTCACTTGGCTTGCCTGGTCTTCTCATGCACTGCATATTTCCAAAGGTCTTGGTCACTAGTCATTGCCTCGGTGAGGCCTAATGTTCAAAGGTGTGCTTCACTACCTCTTCCAGAGGTTCCCTCAACCGCTAGGGTGTGACACCTTTTCACACACCTATCTTCATCCATTCTCACCACATGGCCATACTAGTGCAGTCGTCTCTCTTGCACACCACATCTGATGCTTCTTAGGTCCAACTTTTCTCTCAAGATACTTACACTCTGTCGTGTATGCACACTGGCATTACACATCCATCGGAGCATACTGGCTTCACTACTTGCAAGCTTATGCATGTCCTCAGCAGTCACAGCTCATGTTTCACTGCCATGTAGCATGGCTGTTCGTACACATGTGTCATACAGTCTACCTTTTACTCTGAGTGAGAGTCCCTTTGTCAGCAACAGAGGTAGGAGCTCTTTGAACCCTGCCCAGGCTATTCTTATTCTAGCAGCTACACTTTCAGAGTTACAACCCACCGCTACTGACTTGCTCACCTAGGTAACGGAAGCTATCAACTACTTCTAGTTTTTCTCCCAGAAATGTTCTCTGCACATTTTCAGTGTTTATTGCTCCTGAGCATCTGCCACATACAAAAACTATCTTCCTAGTTAACCTTCCTTTGATATTGCTGCACCTCTCAAGTGTCCATAGCTTACACCGGATACATCTCATAGAGTTTCTACCTACGCCTTTTCTACAGATCGAGCAGGGCCATCTACCTGAAGGGATTTGTGGTTTGTCTGCCTTTCTACTTATTAGGACTTTGGTTTTAGCTAGGTTGACTCTAAGGGCCTTCGATTCTAATCCTTACTTCCACACCTGAAACTTCTCCTCTAGTTCTGATAGTGACTCCGCAATTAGAGCAAGGTCATCAGCATGGAGGAGCTCCCAGGGGCAATCTGTCTTGAATTCCTCTGTTATTGCCTGGAGGACTATGATGAATATGAGGGGGCTGAGGACTGAACCTTGGTGGACCCCTACCTCTACCCGGAATTCTTCACTGTACTTGTTGCCAACCCTCACTTACTGACAGCGTCTCTGTACATGGCTCGCACAGCTCTCACTAATCATTCTTCTATCCCTAGTTTCCTCACTGACCACCAGATAAGGGATCGGAGGACCCTGTCAAAGGCTTTCTCCATGTCAATGAAAACCAGGTACAGAGGTTTATCCTTGGCTAGGCATTTCTCCTGCAGCTGTCTTACTAGAAATATAGCACCATTGGTGCTTTTCCCTGGCACGAACCCAAACTGCATCTCATCTAGACTGACTCTCTCCCTAATTAGTTGGGTTATGACCTTCTCCATGACTTTCATTACCTGATCCAACAACTTGATACCTCTGTAATTATTTGTATCTAAAGCGTCACCTTTACCTTTGTAGCAGTTGACTATGGTGCTGCTAGACCAGTCATTGGGTATGACTCCTTCGTGTATCACCTGGTTAACTATACGGGTGACTAGGCTATAGCCAACACCACCAGATATTTTGAGCATTTCTGCAGTGATTCCTCATGGGCCAGGGGCTTTCCCTGTCTTCATACTCTTAATTGCTTTATCTACCAAGGTACTGTCAATTCGGATAGTTGGTCCCTCTGTTGGGTCGACATTCAGCAGACTCTCTTTCTCCCATTCATTCTCTTTATTGAGCAACCTTATATATGTATATGTATAATATTATTAAAACTTTGGGATTTTACCAATAGGCCCACAACTCCTATTTCAGGACAACCTTATTGTATGGAATACACATAGAAAGTTATATCCAATAAAATAATATAAGCAGTTAAAAAACCTACTATAAAATACAATAAAATTATTTGAAAATATATATATATAACTTACCTTTTATTAGTTTGTGGGGAAAGAAGGTATTTCTAATCAATGCTACATGTGTTTCTGCACTGGCGGGGTGTTTATCTAGGCTATATCTAATACATAAATCCACCAGTGCATCCTCAGACTATTTAACTTATTGTTATTATCATTAATGGATCAAAGTTAAAAATACATATTAGAAGTCATATTAAATAGGAAAATAAGAATATGAATGAAAGCATAATAAAAATATATAAATTAGAAATATATTTAAAAAAAAAAAAATATTGAAACACCTAAATTACAATACCGATATATATAGAAAATACTAAACATTATTTGCAACCTTAAAAAGGTTGATCGATGGAAATTGAACCAAGAAAGGAAAAATGTCAATGAGATTCTGAAATACATCAGAACAAACAACATCACAGAAACAAATAATTTGATCAAGGCAGGTGGAAATGGTGGAAAAGAAGAATCCAAGCAGGGTTAGACATGCTATCGAAGGAAATCTCTGTTAGACTGAAAAGAGAAAGGGGAGCTTAAAAGTGAACAAAAATACAGGGCGCTGAAAAGGAAGTATAATATTGAAAGAAAGGACCTGATGGTAGTAGTGGAGGACCTGAAACAGTGCCTTGTTGCAAAGAAAGCAAAGATGGTAAGGTACGACCAAGGAATGAAGGGACACCACCAGAATAGGTTATTCAGAGTAGATCAGAAGAGATTCTATAAAGAAATAAATGGAGGGTGTACAGATGAAAAGGTGATACCAGATAATAATGAAAGACAAAGGTTTTGGAGTGACATCTGGAGCAAAGACAAGGAGCACAAGAAGGATGTTGAATGGTTGCAGGAACTGATACAAACTGTAGTCTGTCCAAAACAGGCAGAACTAGTCATTTCAGTTTGGAAAGTGAAAGAAATCAAAAAAAAAAATTAACAACTGGAAGGCCCCAGGACCAGATGGAGTTCAAAGCTACTGGCTCAAAAGATTTGGTAAATGTCATCCCCGAATAGCTGCGCAACTCAACACCTTGTTAAATGCCGACCAAGTTACACCAGAGTAGTTGACATTGTGTAGGACAGTGCTGTGTCTGAAAAACATCGAAAAAGGCAATATGGTAGACAATTACAGGCCAATATCCTGTTTGCCACTTATGTGGAAGTTATTGACTGGAATAGTCGCAGAGTCAATGTACAAACATCTGGAAAAAAATGGAGTCCTGCCACATGAGCAGAAGGGTTGCAAGCATAAGTGCAGAGGTACCAAGGATCAACTCCTGATAAACAAAACTGTACTTAGAGACTGCAAGAGGAGGAAAAGTAACTTAGCCATGTCATGGATCGACTATCATAAGGCATACGATATGATCCCACATTCTTGTATTATGAAGTGTGTGAACCTATTTGGTATTGCTTTGAATGTTGAGTGATTGCTTGGAAAAAGTATGGCGAATTGGAGGACAGACCTGACAGCATATGGAAGAAGTTTAGGGACAGTAGAAATTAGGAGGGGCATCTTCCAAGGGAACTACCTATCCTCACTGATCTTTGTACTATACATGATACCACTAACACTGATTCTGAGGAAAGTAAAGGCTGGGTATATATTCAAAAGCTGACAACAAAAAGTCAACCACTTGTTATTCATGGATGACCTCAAACTTTATGGTAAAGATGAATCCCAAATCAGTTCCCTCGATACTGTGTATACCTTCAGTGCTGATATCAGAATGGAGTTCAGACTGAGAAAGTGTGGTGTGTTAGTCTTGAAGAGAGGCAAAATCAAATGTATGGACGGGTTAACAATACCGTCGGGGGATGTTATGAAGCAGATAGATGGGTAAAGAAAAGAATGCATGGTCAATTTCATAAGGATACTGAAGATAAGACAGACAGAGAAAAAAGATGGCTGTGGATGACTAAAAGTGATTTAAAACCAGAAACAGAGGCTCTAATCTGTGCTGCCCAAGATCAAGCACTAAGAACAAACTACATAAAATACAGCAGAAAGTGATAAGTGCAGAATCTGTGGAGAAAACTGTGAAACCGTATGGCATATTACCAGCCAATGTACGTCACCAGCCCAGAAGGAAAATAGCCGCGACAATATAGCCAGGCTTGTCCATTGGACACTTTGCAACAAGTCCTGGTTTATGACTAATATTGCTCTAATTTAGCCCCAGGAGACATCGTCTCCAGCTGGCTATATGACATGATCTGTGTCCTTATACTTTCGAATAAAGGAATCTAGCACCCTCTCTGTGTATCGTGATTTCCGGGTTATTTCCCTTCATCAGCACAGAATAATTGTTCGGCTAGAGGTGGCACTGCCAAATTCCCATTCGAAATATATAGTTTTTAAAGTGACAACTAGTCACTGATCTATAAATTAGAAAATTACTATTTTTAAATCTCGCAATGAGAGATATTCAGCAACAGTACTTTGGAGTAAAGATTGTTTGCAAACATAACATGGCAGTCCTGGTTTAGGACGAATGTTGCTGTAATTTAGCCCCAGGAGACATCGTCTCTAGCTGGCTATATGACACGATCTGATGAGATACAGTTTGGATTTGTGTCAGGCAGGAGCACAACTGATGCTATATTCATAGTTAGGCAACTGCAAACCAAAGATAAACCCCTGTATCTGGCTTTGTTGACATGGAGAAAGCCTTTGATAGGGTCCCCCACTCCTTTATCCAGTGGTCAATGCAGAAGCTAAGGATAGATGAGTGGTTGGTGAGAGCTGTACAAGACATGTTCATGGATGCTGTTGATTAGGTAAAGGTTAGCAACAAGTATAACAAGGAATTCAGGGTACAAGTAGGGGTTCACTAATGATCGGTCCTCAGCTCCCTCTTGTTCATCATAGTCCTCCAGGCAATAACAGAGGAATTTGAAATGGGCTGCCCCTGGCAGTTTCTCTATACTGATGACATTCTTCATATAGCTGAATCACTACCTGAACTAGAAAAGAAATTTCAAGTGAGGGAGCAAGGTCTTGAATCAAAGGCCTTAGAGTTAATTTAACAAGAACCAAAGTCTTAGCATGTAGAAGAGCAGACAAATCACAAACTACTTCAGGTAGATGGCCCAGCTCAATCTATAGAAAAGCTGTAGGTAAAAACTCCATTGAGGGAACATAAGAGGTGCAGCAATATCAGAGGAAGGTTAACAGGGAAATCAGTTTTTGTGTGTGGCAGAATCACAGGTAGAGTTAGCACTAAAATTGTACAGAAAATAGACTCCATCAAATTCCGGGGTGGGGGGGACTAGAAGTAGTTGACAACATCCATTACCTAGGTGACCAGGTTGGTAGTGGGGGTGGAAGCTCTGAGAGCATAGCTGTGAGAATATAAATAGGCTGGGCTAAGTTCAGAGAGCCCCTACCTCTGCTAGCAATGAAGGGCCTCTCTCTCAGAGTGAAAGGCAGAATTATGAAGCCTGTGTTAGAACAGCCATGCTACATGGCAGTGAAACATGGGCTGTGACAGCTGAAGACATGTGTAGGCTTGAAAGAAATGAAGCCAGTATGCTTCACTGGATTTGCAATGTCAGTGTGCATGTTCGACAGAGTGTGAGCATCTTGAGAGAAAAGTTTGGGACAAGAGGCATCAGATGTGGTGTGCAAGGGAGACGAATGCACTGGTTTGGTCATGTGATACGTATGGACAAGGACAGCTGTGTGAAGATGTACCACACTCTAACAGTGAAGGGAACCTGTGGAAGAGGTAATGACTAGTAACCAAGACTTTGGTGATATGCTGTGCTTGAAATGCCTTATCAAGCCAAGAGAAATCATAGTTAGGCCTCACAGAGACAGCGATAAGTGACTGAGAGCTTTGGTAATATAGCATGCTTAAGAAGACTTGTCAAACCAAGTGAGTTCATAGATGCCAGTATTGCGTAACTAGCACCCATTGGAGGAAATACTAATAAGGTATGTATACTAAAATCGTGAAGTGTGTTACGTAATAAAAGGTTAATCAGATATGAGATAATAACAATTCAAAGTAAATAACTGAAAACAGCTTTTGTGCATTTGCAGAGAATATTACCCTCAGCGGCACCAGTGTTGCTATATTCGTAAGTACATCTGTTGTTAGGAAAATGCTATTTACTTGTTTAAGTGCTGTACTGGATAAATTGTGAAAATAACTCAAATAGTTCAAATACTAAAAAATAAGCATATTCAATTTGATATACCAAATAATTTATGAACATGAATGGGTTATTTCCCTTGGCTATATATAAGGATCCCTTTCAGGAGCGAATGGGTTATTTCCCTTCGATGTTTAAAAATAATATAACAGTTAAATGTAGTAGATATAAGAATCCCTTCCAGGGGCCCTATTATCGATTTTTTTCAACAATCTAAGTGTGTCACTAGTTTTCCAGACATACGTTCTACTCACGTTTCATCAAAATCGATAAAACGATGTAGGAGGAGTTAGATAACAACTCCACAGACAATCACAACGTCAGATTTCCACATATTTTTAATAAATCTTCTCGTTATTAATTATTTTTAATAAACCTTCTGGCAATTAATTATTCTTAATAGACCTGGCTATTAATTATTTTTGATAAATTTGCTGGCTATTAATTATCTTTAATAAGCCTTCTTGTTATTAAATATTTTTAATAAACCTTCTGGCTATTAATTATCTTTAACAAGCCTTCTGGCAATTAATTATTCTTAATAGACCTGGCTATTAATTATTTTTGATAAATTTGCTGACTATTAATTATTTTTTATAAATTCTGGCTATTAATTACCTTTAATAAGCCTTGTGGTTATTAATTATCTTTAATAAACTTTCTGCCTATTAATTATCTTTGATAAACCTTCTGGATATTAATTATCTTTGATAAACTTTCTGGCTATTAATTACCTTTAATGAACCTTCTATCTATTAATTACCTTCATGGCTGCTGAGGACATGCATAAGCTTGCAAGGAATGAAGCTAGTATGCTCCACTGTATGTGTAGTGTCAGTGTGCATACACGACAGAGTGTAAGTGCCCTGAGAGAAAAGTAAGACCTAAGAAGCATCAAATGTGGTGTGCAAGAGAGCCAAATGTGCTGGTATGGCCATGTGTTGCATATGGATCAGGACAGCTGTGTGAAAAATTGTCACACCCTAGCAATAGCAGGAACCTGTAGAATAAGTTGACCCAGGAAGACCTGGGGTGAAGTGGTGAAGTATGACCTTCAAAAATTGGGCCTCACCGAGGCGAAGACAAGTTACCGAGACCATTGGAGATATACTGTGCTTGAGAAGACCTGGCAAGCCAAGTGAGACTGTAGCCATGGCCTATGCCAGTGTATCATAACCAGCCTATTTAAGAGTACCTTTCAATCATTGGGCAATAAACTGCACGTGTGAATACTTGTTGAGGCAAGTGAAATCGTTGGCTGATGACAGTACCACCTAACTGGCACCCTTACCATTGGTACATAAAAAGCACCATTCAAGCATGATCATTGCCAATGCCACCTGACTGGCACCCAAGTTGGCAGCATGTAAAAAGCACCATTCAAGCATGTTCAATGCCAGTGCCACCTGACTGGCTCCTGTGCTGGTGGCATGTAAAAAGCACCCACTACAATCTCAGAGTGGTTGGCATTAGGAAGGGCATCCAGCTGTAGAAACCTTGCCAGATCAGATTGGAGCCTGGTACAGCCTTCTGGCTTGCCAGTCCTCAGTCAAACCATCCAACCCATGCCAGCATGGAAAACGGACGTTAAACGACGATGATGATGATGAAACCTTCTGGTTATTAATTACCTTTAATAAACCTTCTGGCAATTAATTAATACGCCTTGTGGCTATTAATTATTTTTAACTAGCAAACACACCCATCCTTTGGAGTGTTTAAGTTGCTTTGGTGTTATTTTTCACCAATTACTTGAACTACCAAGAAGGTTTATGGGTAGCACAGCAATCTATGTTTCTGATTAATCTAGGAACAGAAAATCAAATTGAAGGTTGGTTATTATGGAGGTTGTAGCACTTAAATGATCATAAGACATATAAGTTTGCAAGCATTGCAAAATAGAGCTACTGAAGTGTTTTGCGAGTAGATTACAGATAATGAATACAAAATATAGTTGTTTCTTAAGTATATTTCGTTCACTCGAGCGCTAAGAGCACTGTTCGAGCAAGATCGTTGCCAGAGCAGCTGCCTGGCTTCCGTGCCAGTGGCACATAAATAACACCATTTGAGTTTGATCATTACCAGCATCGCCTTCCTGGCACTTCTGCCGGTGGCACATGAAAAGACATTCAAACAAGATCGTTGCCAGTACCGCTCAACTGGCTCCTGTGCAGGTGGCATGTAAGATACACCATTTTGAGCATGGCCATTGCCAGTACCGCCTGACTGGCCTTCGTGCAGGTGGCACGTAAAAGCACCCACTACACTCTTGGAGTGGTTGGCGTTGGGAAGGGCATCCAGCTGTAGAAACTCTGCCAAATCAGATTGGAGCCTGGTGTAGCCATCTGGTTCTCCAGTCCTCAGTCAAATCGTCCAACCCATGCTAGCATGGAAAGTAGATGTTAAAAGATGATGATGATGATGATGAAACATGTACATCTTTTGGAACATTGTCATTTTATAAGATTTTGCTGGCAAATTTTTAAATCAACATGTATTTATATGAAAGAAAACTATTGGTAACATAACACGTATTGTGCAGAGTTAAAGAATACACACACCATCCATTTTCCGCGTAACTCTAACCCTAATCTTAAACCTAACCCTAATCCCTAACCCTAACCCTTACCCTAAACTCTAACCCTAAACCCTAACCCTATTCCTAACCCTAAGCACTGGGTGTGCATATTCTTTACCTTCACCCACAGGTTGTGCTAAAAATAATAGTTAAATAAGACTTTTTGGATAAATCTTTTAAATTGATATAAACATTAATTTATGCAAAAAAACTAACATTTTATTTTCAAGCTGAGATTCGAAACTGAATCTAAGGATTCTCACTCACCTGATCTACCACTGGCTGAACAGGTGTGACAGAAATTTCTTTATCCTTTCAAAATGTGATAGATGGATTTCCATTTGACCTCCGACCTAAGCTGTGACACTAGAGGTTCAACTGGACAGCAGGTGACCTAGATAAGTAGTAATGACTCCTATGGTATGTCTGGTCTTCTAGCTAGGATGACAATTATAAATAGTTACCTTAGATAGACGACAGATGAGCAGACAGCTTTGCAACAGGTAAGCAACCAACAGAGAGCCACATAGTCAGCATGAGCGAAATATAATAGCCAATGACACAACACAGTAGCAGAACACAAAAAGATAGGACAGAAAAACAACACAACTCGACCAAATGACCAATGCACACACAGACACAAAATATGCCATGGACTCTCTCATCAAATCAACATTCTACTTCTCCTGTTGTTATTTTCACTTTGCCAACTCAAAGCAGTTGGTAACTTTATGTAGCGGCCTTCATTGATATTGTAAATTAAACTTTGTGTATCCAACATGTAGATGCAAGTGTGGATCAAATAAATGATTTAAACTACATTCCAATGCTTTCCTCATTAGAAATAATACATTTCTAAATCTATCAGATTTATGCAGTGGTGATATGCTGAAGTAGTTGTATGCTGTCAACTTAATGTGACAGTCCCATGAAGGGAATAATACTACTGTCTCTGGATGCAGGCTTAGCTGGGTGGAGGTGCTTGTCTCCCCCTTGTAAACATAAGGACACACGAAATGTGTCAAGGCCAACAGGAAGCGGTGCAACTTCCTAGGTCTAACCAACAGTAGTATTATTCCCTTCAGGGGACTGTCACATTAAGTCGACAGCATACAACTGCTTTCCTCATTGTTTTACTTTGATGTCATCCAACACCCCTATCTCCATCTGCTACACCCAACAACGTACATTGACACATCAACATCACATTTAGCTACCCATACTGCTACAATTTACATGAAAGAAAATTGCCACAAGAGGCAAGATGGAGAGAAGCTTTCATATTTTATTTTCATAATCATTTCCTTCATGAATTGTAGAATATGTTTTGGGTTTATTCCAAAAATATCAAGTTGGCCTGTGATGTTGTTGGAATCTGTGGAAGAGGGAGACTCCAGGAAGACATGGGACGAAGAATTGAAGGTCAATCTCAAAGCGGTGAGCTTTACGAAGGAGATGACAAAGGGATGAGATATATGGTACATTGCTGTACTTAAGAAGACATGCCCACCACAACAGAATTCATATCCTAATAATGGTAATGTTTGTCTATGAGGAGCTCTGCCTTAACAACCTTCTCCCCCATTCCATACACACACATTCCATTCCCTAACGTCCACCATTTCCTCTGTCACCTGAGAGCAGAATAGGCACATACTACCCCCACTTCCTTTCTGCACCTTCTCTCTTTTTCCCCTGCTGCTCTCCATCATCAACTCCTTGCTTACCTGCTATTACCCTCAATGCCCTCATATATCTACTGCAACCCCACAAGCCATTTCTATATTTCACTGCATCATTTGTCACAGTCATCTCATCCTGCCCCCTCACCCAACCGAAGCCTCTATGTCCCCTTACCTATCCTCACTACCCCCATGTCCCTCGAGGGCATGTCCCGTCACATCTCCACCATCACGTCTCTCACTATCACTCTTTTCATCTTACTATTTGACCCCTTCTTTCCTTTTCCTTCCAACTGGGGCATTCATGTATCTACTCTACAGCAAGATACCTCTCTCTGTCCCCGCTATACCTTAAAACTTTCAACTGGCATGAAGCCACACCCAATTAATACCATTCCCCCCACCCCCGACCAGCTGAGGGGTTCTCGTCTTGCAAGATAATTGGTAATTCTGTTGGTGCTGGTGCCACATAAAAAGCACCCAGTACACTCTGTAAATTGGTTGGTGTTAGGAAGGGTATCCCAACTGCAGAATCCATACCAAAACAAAGAATGGAACCAGGTCTGGCACCTTGACTTGCCAGTTCCTGTCAAACTGTCCAACCCATGCCAGCATGGAAAACAGATGATAAATAATGAGAATGATTCTATATTTTATTTTCATTTCTATTTCTTTAGTTTATTGCGGCATATCTTTTTTGTTTTAGTGAAATCCAAAAATATCAACATAAAACAACAAACAACAAATACATCAACCAACCTTTACTATTTCTGTGTCTTGAGGATAAACCACAAAGTAAACATCTTTGATCTGGCTTGAATTTTGATTTGAGTAGTTTTTCACTGCTTTATACATTGTTCTGGGTAGTTTTTTAATGGGGTACTTCAATACCCCGGCCCCTAATATAGGAAATGCAAGGCTTTTTGCTCCCATTCTCTCAGCAGTATGGAGACAAATGGTTATTATTTGAGTCAAGTTTGCCAGAGTCTAAAAAAAATAATTGTTTAGTAATTGATAATGAACATTTTATTTGATTATTTTCCTATTACAGGAAGAAATCATTAAGTTGTAATAAATTCTCCTCTTACAACTCCTCTCACTCCTGCCACTTCTAAACACAACTGTCTTTCCTATCACTCTTTAGTCCTGCAAGGGACAAGGCAACCTCACTCATGATGCTGCTACAATAAAACAGACCCAATCCACCATGAAAAATGGTTGGTGATTGAAGAGAGACAATGCAGACACAAGAGGAGTCTTTAGTGTTGGAGAGGACATGACAACCTCTCTAGTGATAGTGCCATGAGAGAGAAAACACACCAATACAGACAGTAAAACACAGAAATGTGTTTTAATATAGTCTTATTTATCAGTCATATAACTGTTGTTAGGCCTTGAGGCTTTTTTCCTTCTATTTATATATAAAAGTGTCCTGTTCATCGGCATCTTCTGCTTGCTTCCAATGAAAACTTGGAATAACAAATATTAAACAGGATGCTGTCATTTGCTTTATGATTCTCAGACAACATGCATAAGGTTCTCTTCAATTATTAACCGTTTCAATAAATCAATGTCATATGATTGATACTTACTAAATGAGAAGAATTTTTACCCCAGGGAGGTAATGTCAGATGAAATACATTCTTACAGCTGAGGTTATATCCTTTAGTGATGGCTATTTTACATGTAGAAATACCTTGAGGATATTTCTGGCTACATTCAACTTGCATCTGAGGACCAGCGGCATTGAGAATAAATTTGGAGATAGAACCATCATTAAGCTGGAGATATTTATTGGTGCTGTTAACGATGACATCAACCTACAAAAGTAATTTATGGTAAACAACTAAGGAACAGTCCACGGAGAGAAGAGAGATACAGTGTTGCAGTTGATATTGTTGTTAAGAAAGGCTCTACAGAATGGGTGTAGGAAGTTTGAGGTTGTTAAAGTTAGCAAAAGATATTCTCAAGATATAAGATGTGAAGGAAATAAAATGTTTGAGTTAGATTGAGAAACTGTTTTAATTAACTGTAATGATTCCTTATTTGGAAATGAAATAACAAGTAAATAGGTTACATTAATCTGTTTACTCACAGACGCATTAGAAATTGAACCAATCATTAGGTTTATTTTAACTCCATCAACAGTTTCTGTGGACGTCTCATTAGTTCTGGGTGGCATAGGGGCTGCTTTCCGTTGTGGACCAAGAAGGGATGTGTTTAGTGACGTGGTTTCTGAAAATAAACAATTAAACATTCTTCTCTCTCTTAAAAGAACCATTTTATTCCACATAAATAGTAACGATATTCCTTTTTGAAAATATGATTTAGCAAAAGAATACATGCTAACTTGTAGTCATCTTCCCCATCTTTTATATAGAGACAAGGCTATATAACATTATTTTTTACTATTTCTTCTACCACATGGACACAAAATACATTGAAGAACATACTTGAAACTTTCGAAATCTGAAAACAGCAAAACTAGTTAGTAAAATGTGATCTTCTACCTCCTATAAAATTTTTTTGCTTAAAACATGTATTAAAACATGATTCAGATGGTGTAAATTCCAATAAGTTGTGAATTTGTTGTGAAAAAATGTTTTTGAGGGAGTTAGGAGAGGAGTTTTAGAAAATTCACACAAAATTAACTTTGTTTCCTCATAACTTTTGGGAAAATAATTATTTTTAAATGAAAATTTCCACAAATACCTTTCAGAGTGTGTATATTATAATAATAATGGAATTTAATGCGAAAATAAAGATTGCTGGGATAGCATACATAAATATTGATACACGTCAGATATTTGTTTTTGAGGGTCTTTTTTTTTGTATTTTTTACAAAAAATTCCAATAGAATTGGAATTTATACCATCTAAAGCATATTTATAGAAAATTTCATTAAAAAAATGTTTTTCTTAAAATAATGAGGAAAGAAATTTGTTGGGGCATACATGTATAGGTATGGTACAGGTAATGCTCAGGCCAGTTGCTGTATATCATTGCACATGGGTGACCAGAAGTCCTTATAAACATGTAATCTTTAAACTTTAATCAAGGATATATATATATATATATGGTGTATCTTAAAGCCTTTCTTATAATTTTTCTTCCATGTATATATCACTCATATGGCAGTGTTGTCTGCTTCACATAATTTACATGCTTACCACATCACATGGCACACGCTGAGTAATATATAACAGGGTAACATGTTAAAGGAAAGAAACCTGGTTATTCAGTTGAAGAAGGCTTCCAGAGATAAATGACCTCTCATAAATACAACTTTGTTTTGGATAAATACTTTAGAGTTGGGTAACACTGTTACCCTTGGTTCAACATTATTGGACATAAGAAAATAAAACACTTATTTCAACAAATTTCTCTCTAAAGAATCATTAGTAAAAAATGTAAATCATCATCATCATCATCATCATCATCATCATCATCATCATCATCATCATCATCATCATCATCATCATCATCATTGGGTGTTGAGCTGTCAGAAACAATAAAATACTGGTCAAACGCTTAGCAGCATTTCATCTGTCTTTACACTCTGACTTCAAATTCTTGTAAGGCTGAGATTACCTTTCATCCTTTCAGGTCCTATAAAATAAGTACCAGTCATGCACTGGGGGTGACATGACTGACTTGCCCTCTCCACCAACATTTCAGGCTTTGTACCTATAGTAGAAAGGATTATCCTTACTATGATGATGTGGCTTTGCATTTGTATGAGCTGAGTTCAAGTCTCACCTAACAACCCCAAGAGACAGCAGGTTCAAGTGGGCGTTAGGAATAGGATGGTTGATAACTGTCATGGTCTTTGGGGAAGAATGGGGTTAGGTGAGAGGAGTTTGTGCTTTAATTGTCTACCTTGGGTTCATAAGAAGGATTATTTTAGAACATGTGCTTTTGATAATATGCGGAAAAAGATTGTTTTGGAGTTATAGAGACAGTATTTTTCACAGAATATGAATAGTCTCCATCAGTACTATTTGTTTGAATTTCTTCCATTTTTGAATTCCTTGGGATTTGAGACAGGTAATAACCAGCCCCTTTCATAATTATTCATAAGGCACCTGCAAACATGGGTATTGTTCTAGTCTTGAGTTTCCACATTTTGCCAATTTCTATTCTAAGATCTTTGTATGTGGTCAAATTTTGGTAGGTCTTCACAGATAGATTCACATCAATTGGGACATACTGACATGGTGGCATGATTGGCATCTGAAATCCATCAGTATAATATCTGGTCTATTTGCATCTGTCTTTCGGTCAGTTTGAACAAAAGAGTTCCATGTGAATAAGATATCATTTTGAAGCACTGGAGGTGGTTTGTAATCCCACCAATTTCTATGATGGGGCAAGTCCAGTTCCTTGCATATTTTCTGGTTTGGGATTGGGTTTTGAAGCCCATAGCACTTCTGTTTGATTTTGTGTTTGTCCTGTTGGTAGCAGTGGGTGGTTTGTTTTCTTTGAAGGCAGAAAGCCTTTAAGTGAGTCACAGATCCACATATAATATGACAGCTTTCATTCTTCTACTATCACTGACAGGTGGGTGCCACCTGGGAGGCCTATCAAGTTAGAGACCTTCTCCATATATGTTTAGTCAGTGTGTATGGTCAATTCCAGACCTATGCCTGACCAGTTTTGCTGCAGTATATTCTGTATCTTCATAATAGTCACTTCTTCCTCTAGACATGCCAAAACCAGGTGATAGATATTTCTGTCAGCACATTTCTCATCTTGCTAAAAGCAAGGCATTGGCTACAATAACTGGGGATTAAGAAAAGTTTTTCATTCCTCAGTGTGGTCGCAAAATGAAACATAGCTTCTTCAGTGCCAAATTGCACTTCAATCATGCAAAACTTCTCTCCTCGAGTTATGTGGACCTTGTGTTCCCACATATGCCCAAGATATTTTTGAATTTGGGCTTCAGTAGCCTTTTCTACCTGGCATGATTTAACTCCAATGCAGTGGTAAGTAACCATGCGTCTCCAAATGTTTTCAATCACCTCGAGTGAAGGGTTCAGGGCTACTCTTCTTCCATTTCTTTTTACAATTTGTCTGGCCAGTTTTAAATTTTCTTTATCTATGCAGAACTCTTCCAGATTTCTTGAAGCACTGACAAAAGAAATCTCCTTTTTGGCATCTCTTGTCATAGCTATAGCTACTTTAGCAAAGGCAGTGATGGTGGAAATGGAGGTGACGGTAGCAGTGGTGGTGTTTGCATTTGTTTCAAAAGTTTATTTAGTTTTCTCCTTCTTTACACTTGTTATCAGTCTTGTTGTTGTTGTTGTTGTTGTTACTGAAACTGTCGAACATGTTCTTGAATTGTTGAACTGTCAAACATTTCAAAGGTGTTGGCAGGTAAATGTATCACCTTTTTTTGTTCGTTTTGGCTCGTGTTACATCATTACATCAATTACTGTAGTCATTTCTACACCAGCATCCCCTTTCTTTTCGGACAAAGTTTGTGTCTCCATTCGGCTAACATTATAATCAATTCTTTTTCTGCCATATTTCAAAATATTTGGAAAACAGTGAATTATTTTTCGATTTTCCAAATAGTTCAAGACAGTTAAAAAATATTGGTGCCCCCACTCTGCAAAACAGGAGGTACCTCTAAACAGAAATAGTGGCAGTGCATTCCAGGCAATGTCAAAAAAAAAAGGGGACCTTAGCAGATCAAAAAGACTGATAGCTCTTTTACAACTTATGAAACTCCAGATTTCCCTGTCTTTACAGTATGGCAGTGGCTGTTGTGAAAAATGAGGGTAAGGAGGAGGATGAGAATAAAAAGGACTACTACTACTACTACTACTACTATTACAGGTGATACGATGATGATGATGATGATGATGATAGGTAGACTAGATAAAGAGAGGGAAAAAAATTACTTACCAGATTTCTCTTTAAAACTTACAATGTAAGTGTCACTGGTTTGTTGTTGTATTGAAGAAATATCTCCACCAGAACTTCTTTCCCTGTATCTAAAATAGCTTTTAAGACTCTCAAAGCTGACATTTGAAGAAACTGTTTTCACTTGAACACTGTTTATTTCCTCAATTCTATCCACTTTCAGTTGATTTCCATTCAAGAGGTTTTTTTGGCACATCTTCTTAACATATTCAAAATCTGCAATAAATACAGTGAATGGTGATAGATGAAATTTTGGTAAAAGATTCAAATTGAAATCAATTTACTGACGTTTTAACACAGTTTGGATTTAAACGATTTTGAGAATTCTACCAAATTTGGAGATTTTAGCATTAAAATGCAGTTCCAATTATCTAACAACTCCATATAGGCACAGGTGTGGCTGTGTGGTAAGAAGGTTGCTTCCCAGCCATATGGTTTTCGGTTCAGTCTCACTGTGTAGCACTTTGAACAAATGTATTCTACTATGACCTTGAGTTGACCAAAGCCTTGTGAGTGGATTTGGTAGACGAAGACTGAAAGAAGCCATTTGTCTGTCCGTCCATCTGTATGTTACTGTCTCCTTGCATTGACATCACATGCTTATTGTAAACGAGTGTCCATGTCATAAAAGCAGTGTCCTTCATTTCCAATCTTCCTTAAAACATGTCTGGTCACTGGGAAACATTACCTTACTTGGAAATAGGTGAGGGCTGGAAACAAGAAGGGCATCCGGCTGTAGAAAATCCAACTCATCAAATTTTGTCCAACCCATGCAAGCATGGAAAAGTGGGCGTTAAAACAGTGAGGATGATCATGATGATGGTGATGATGATGATGTGTCCTTTAGTAAATGTTTACTGATCCTTAAATGTTAAAGGTATTTCTATTTAGGGATAAATAAAGTGTAAAATATAAGAAATAAAATTTGATTGAGCAGATTTATGATGAAAGACAATCCAGCCATGACCATTCCAATAACTAGCATGGTAGCTTCTGTTTTGAAGAAGGTAGGGTGTAATGGAAGGGATACTTTCCTGCTATTTCTGTCAGCCTGAGCAACTGTGTAAAGGTCTTCAGATTATTAAAAGTGTGTATTTTAAGGTAGAGATGGGAATTTCACATTTCTCGTTGGGGCTCATTCTTGTATTCTAGAATATTGTACTTTGTTTAAAGACATGACAACATCAGAGACAAGTTAGTGATGAAGCTACTTAGACAAAATAAATTATTTCACTAAAAATACATTACTACACAACTATTTCTAAAGATATGCCATCATCATCATCATCATCATTAACATCATCATTACCATCATAATTTAAGTTCTATTGTCCATGCTGGTATGGGTGGGACGGTTTGACTGGGCTGGCACACTGGAAGGCTGCACCAGACTCCAGTCTGATTCAGCATGGTTTTCTATGGCTGGATGCCCTTCCTAATGCCAACCACTCCGAGAGTGTAATGGGTGCTTTTACATGCCTTGGTGGATTTTCTTCCCAAGCACGACATAATGCTAAAAGTCTTGGTCATTGCCTCTGTGAGGCCCAACGCTCGAAAAGAACTCAGCCACTTTGCCTCTATGAGGCCCAACATTCAAAAGATGCTCTTTATGTGCCACCAACACAGGTGCACTTGGCTTGATGGATCCTCTTAAGCACAACACATCCCCAAATGTCTCTAGATTTCAAATTCTGACACAAGGCCAGCAATTTGGAGAGAAGGGTTAGTTGATTACATCGACCCTAGTATTCAACTGGTACTTATCTCTTGAACCCTGAAGGGAGGAAATGCAAAGTTATTCTCAACAGAATATGAACACAGAGCACGAAGATAGATGAAATGCAGCTAAGCATTTTGTCTGGCATGCTAACATTTCAACCAGCTGGCCACCTTCTTCCATTTTGATATTTATTGACAGTTATCAAAGCAAGAAACATTGTGTTAAATATACTTGCTGCTCTCATTTTTTACTATGGAATATCTTCTTGTAAACTAAGAAGAAGATTTCATCCCCATGTAGGAGATACCTTCATGATACAATGTTTCATTTGTAGATGTTCTCTCTGCTCATCCCATCATCACAACAACAATCACCATAGTTCTTAATTAGTGACTTTAACAGCATCAACAGGGTGTAAGGCATTGGACAACACACACATACACTCACATGCACACACAACAGCATAAAAACACACATACACAAACAGGTAGAAAGAAATGTGCAGAGAACTGAGATGAGTTAGGGTAAGGATGAAGAATATAAAGACTCCAGAAGATGTTGAGAAATGGAAAGAAATTAGAATGCAGAATGTTCAATCTCTGATCAAGCTATATCTGGCCTCTCACACCAACCATACAATATCATTCTAAAAATTAGCAATTACCTTGTCAAAATCTCAAAGCTATGAGATAATGCCTGATTAATACGAAATGATGTGAATAAATAAGCATCAACTCGGAGGGACCAGCTATCCGAGTTGATAGTACCAGGGTAGATAAAGCAATTAAGAGTATGAAGACCGGGAAAGCCCCCGGCCCATCAGGAATCACTGCAGAGATGCTCAAAATATCTGGCAGTGTTGGCTATAGCCTAGTCACCCGTATTACGAACCAGGTGATACACGAAGGAGTCATACCCAATGACTGGTGTAGCAGCATCATAGTCAACTGCTACAAAGGTAAAGGTGACGCTTTAGATACAAATAATTACAGAGGCATCAAGCTGTTAGATCAGGTTAAGAAAGTTACAGAGAGGGTCATAGCCCAACTAATTAGGGAGCGAATCAATTTAGATGAGATGCAGTTTGGGTTCGTGCCAGGTAAAAGCACTACTGATGCCTTATTTCTAGTGAGACAGTTGCAGGAGAAATACCTAGCTAAGGATAAACCTCTGTACCTGGCTTTCGTTGACATGGAGAAAGCCTTTGACAGGGTCCCCCGATCCCTTATCTGGTGGTCAATGAGGAAACTTGGGATAGAAGAATGGTTAGTGAGAGCTGTGCGAGCCATGTACAGAGATGCTGCCAGTAAGGTGAGGGTTGGAAATGAGTACAGCAATGAATTCCGGGTAGAGGTAGGGGTCCACCAAGGTTCCGTCCTCAGCCCCCTCTTATTTATCATAGTCCTCCAGGCAATCACAGAGGAGTTCAAGACAGGTTGCCCCTGGGAGCTCCTCTATGCTGATGACCTTGCCCTAATTGTGGAGTCACTATCAGAACTAGAGGAGAAGTTTCAGGTGTGGAAGCAAGGTCTAGAATTGAAGGGCCTTAGAGTCAACCTAGCTAAAACCAAAATCCTAATAAGTAGGAAGGTAGATAAAACACAAACCCCTTCAGGTAGATGGCCCTGCTCAGTATGTAGAAAAGGAGTAGGTAGTAACTCTATAAGATGTACCCGGTGCAAGCTATGGACACATAAGAGGTGCAGCAACATCAAAGGCAGGTTAACTAGCAAGTTAGTTTTTGTTTGTGGCAGATGTTCAGGTGCAATAAAGACTGTAAACAAACAGGAAACAACTTCTATCTCATTCCAGGGTGAAAAACTAGAGGTAGTCGATAGCTTCCGCTATCTGGGCGACCAAGTTTGTAGTGGGGGTGGGTGCGCTGAAAGTGTAGCTGCTAGAATAAGAATAGCCTGGGCAAAGTTTAGAGAGCTCTTACCCCTGCTGGCGACAAAGGGACTCTCACTCAGAGTAAAAGGCAGACTGTATGACGCATGCGTACGAACAGCCATGCTACATGACAGTGAAACATGGGCTGTAACTGCTGAGGACATACGTAAGCTTGCAAGGAATGAAGCCAGTATGCTCCGTTGGATGTGTAATGTCAATGTGAATACCCGTCAGAGTGTAAGTATCTTGAGAGAAAAGCTGAACATTAGAAGCATCAGTTGTGGTGTGCAAGAGAGACAATTGCGCTAGTATGGACATGTGGTGAGAATGGATGAGGATAGCTGCGTGAAAAAGTGCCACACCCTAACAGTTGAGGGAACCCGTGGAAGAGGTAGGCCCAGGAAGACCTGGGCTGAGGTGGTGAGGCAAGACCTTCGTACATTGAGCCTCACCGAGGCGATGACTACTGACCGAGACCTTTGGAAATGTGCTGTGCGTGAGAAGACCCGGCAAGCCAAGTAAGATCGTTGCCAGTGCCCCTGGACTGGTTCTTGTGCGGGTGGCACATGAGATGCACCATTTTGAGCATGGCCGTTGCCAGTACCACCTGACTGGCTCCCGTAGGATTTTCGAGCGAGATCGTTGCCAGTGCCCCTGGACTGGCTTGTGCGGGTGGCACATAAAAGACACCATTTCGAGCGTGGCCGTTTTCGTGCAGGTGACACGTAAAAGCACCCACTACACTCTCTGAGTGGTTGGCGTTAGGAAGGGCATCCAGCTGTAGAAACTCTGCCAAATTAGACTTGAGCCTGGTGTTGCCATCCGGTTTCACCAGTCCTCAGTCAAATCGTCCAACCCATGCTAGCATGGAAAGCGGACGTTAAACGATGATGATGATGATGATGATGTTTTGTCTTGGTATAAAAAATGGGCTACAGCAAATATTCTGCTCAATACCACAGATTTACTTGTCAGTTGTTTGACCTTAACCAGTTGAGCATGTCCCATGGTGGCTGACGATATGTGCATCTCTGATCATGAGCAGAAGTAGTGGGGGAGCTTCGTAGTTATGTGCTGAGAGGAATTCTTTGGGGTTTGAATAATTCACCTCTGGAAACATGGGTGTTTCATTCAATATTCTTAAACAACCCTTATTCAAGGACCTTTTAAGCAGAATGGGCTACTTGACCAGAAGAAAATTCTGACTGGGGCCCACCTGCAAGATCATTTACTGTTTATCTTGATATGAGATCATATGGTTGTGATGCATGTGCCTGGTATAACCCTTATCATGATGGGCTTATTGGGCTTCATATATTTGTGCCCCAATGTCAATTTGATGGCATGTGCTCCTCTCTAACTCAATGATGATGATGATGATGATGATGATGATGGTGGTGGTTGTGATGATGAGAAAAACTGTCACTAGTTTCTTTCCAAATGATATTTAATATAAGAAGAAAGAAAGAATTTACCTGATGTTACAACTGAGCCATCTGCTGATATTTGTTGGAAATATTCTTTAAAAATCTGTCAGAAGTAAGCAAATAATTTATCATTACTCAATGAAAAACTAATTAATTTCCTAATTAATTTCTGTTAATTTCAATGCAATGTTTTAATTCATTGCTTCTATCACAAATATTGTTTTAAATTTATATTTCCATTTATTGTATTATAGAATAACTTTTTATGAGGAACAGGCTTTTGAATATTTTGTAGTTTGGTGAAGCATTTTTACTTACAGAATAAAAGGAAATGAAATTTGCTTGTTTAAGTGGCTGTAAAAAAATTATGCATGGAATTAAAATTGGTATCAAGATTCCATGTTGTGTCCAAACACCAGCTCAATAAGGACAAAGCTAATTTACTTCATTCTTCATTATTTCCAAAACTGATTAAAACAAAAACAGAATATTTGTGTTGAAATTCATTGGCTTGATGTAAATTTGTAATCCTGAAATAGAAGCTGGAGGTTTTGAAGCAGTTGTTCAAAATTATCTTCTTTTTCTTTGGTATTCAAAGAGATATTCACATCAACATATGTATATATGTATATATGTTATTTGTGTGAAGGTGCATGGCTCAGTGGTTAGAGTGCCGAGCTTATGATTGCAAGATTGTGAGTTTGAATCCCGGACCAGGCTGCATGTTGTGTTCTTGAGCAAGACACTTTATTTCACATTGCTCCAGTTCACTCAGCTGTAGAAATGAGTTGCGACGTCACTGGTGCCGAGTTGTATCGGCCCCTTTGCCTTTCCCTTGGATAACATCAGTGGTGTGGAGAGCGGGGGTTGATATGCATGGGTGACTGCTGGTCTTCCATAAACAAACTTTCCCAGATTTGTGCCTGGGTGGGTAACTTTCTAGGTGCAATCCCATGGACAGTCATGACCGAAGGGGGTCTCAGCATGTGGTGTGTGTGTGTATGTGTAGGTCGGTAGGTACGTATGTACATAGGTACATACATACATACATACATACATACATACATGCATACATGCATACATACATAGGCATATAGATGGAATTGATCAGACGTTTGTACATGTGGTATTGATCACATACATGTATGTTTGTACATGTGTGTGTACATACACATGCAGTCCTGAGTACAACTTCAAACCGTATCCAGCAGTGAGTGTCTGTTCAGGAGGTCCAGCGTGTTGAGGAATGTGAAGCCACCTGTAACCAATACTGTTCACAGGTCTACTCTGACCTGAACTAACTCTACCTGTCAAAATCCCAGCTATGGGTTAATTAGCATATTAACACCTCTTCTCTTCAATGTTATTGCACAAGTCATCAGCCACCTTTGAAAATGACAAGATGGTCTTTGTTACTCCAACAGACGATCTTGGATAGAGGTATATATATATTGTATAACTATGTTAGTATGTATGCAGTCCTGAGTCCTCATTGGTACAGTGGGAAAACATCTATGTATGTATGCATATATATCATCATCATCATCATCATCATCATCATCATCATCGTTTAACGTCCATATTCCATGCTGGCCTGGGTTGGACGATTTGACTGAGGACTGGCGAGCCAGAAGGCTGCACCAAGCTCCAATCTGATCTGGCAGAGTTTCTACAGCTGGATGCCCTTCCTAACACCAACCACTCTGAGAGTGTAGTGGGTGCTTTTACGTGCCACCAGCACGAGGGTTAGTCAGGCGGCACTAGCAACAGCCATGCTCAAATGGTGTTTTTTATGTGCCACCTGCACAGGAGCCAGTCAAGTGGCACTGGCAACGACCTCGCTTGAATATATTTTTTCACATACCACCAGCACATGTACCAGTAAAGTGACGCTGGTAATGTTCATACTCGAATGGTGCTTTATATGTGCCACCAGCATGGGAGTCAATCAGCTGCTCTGGCAATGATCATGCTCGGATGGTGCTCTTAGTGCTCCACTAGCACGGATGCCAGTCATGCGGTACTGTCATCAAATTTGATTTCGATTTCGATTTCGATTTCACTTGCCTCAACAGGTCTTCGCACGCAGAGTTCAGTGTCCGATAAAGGAAAGGTATGCATAAGCGGGCTGGCTACACCCCTGGCAGAGGCCTTAGATTATGGTCTCACTTGGCTTGCCTGGTCTTCTCATGCACTGCATATTTCCAAAGGTCTTGGTCACTAGTCATTGCCTCGGTGAGGCCTAATGTTCAAAGGTGTGCTTCACTACCTCTTCCAGAGGTTCCCTCAACCGCTAGGGTGTGACACCTTTTCACACACCTATCTTCATCCATTCTCACCACATGGCCATACCAGTGCAGTCGTCTCTCTTGCACACCACATCTGATGCTTCTTAGGTCCAACTTTTCTCTCAAGATACTTACACTCTGTCGTGTATGCACACTGACATTACACATCCATCGGAGCATACTGGCTTCACTACTTGCAAGCTTATGCATGTCCTCAGCAGTCACAGCTCATGTTTCACTGCCATGTAGCATGGCTGTTCGTACACATGTGTCATACAGTCTACCTTTTACTCTGAGTGAGAGTCCCTTTGTCAGCAACAGAGGTAGGAGCTCTTTGAACCCTGCCCAGGCTATTCTTATTCTAGCAGCTACACTTTCAGAGTTACAACCCACCGCTACTGACTTGCTCACCTAGGTAACGGAAGCTATCAACTACTTCTAGTTTTTCTCCCAGAAATGTTCTCTGCACATTTTCAGTGTTTATTGCTCCTGAGCATCTGCCACATACAAAAACTATCTTCCTAGTTAACCTTCCTTTGATATTGCTGCACCTCTCAAGTGTCCATAGCTTACACCGGATACATCTCATAGAGTTTCTACCTACGCCTTTTCTACAGATCGAGCAGGGCCATCTACCTGAAGGGATTTGTGGTTTGTCTGCCTTTCTACTTATTAGGACTTTGGTTTTAGCTAGGTTGACTCTAAGGGCCTTCGATTCTAATCCTTACTTCCACACCTGAAACTTCTCCTCTAGTTCTGATAGTGACTCAGCAATTAGAGCAAGGTCATCAGCATGGAGGAGCTCCCAGGGGCAATCTGTCTTGAATTCCTCTGTTATTGCCTGGAGGACTATGATGAATATGAGGGGGCTGAGGACTGAACCTTGGTGGACCCCTACCTCTACCCGGAATTCTTCACTGTACTTGTTGCCAACCCTCACTTACTGACAGCGTCTCTGTACATGGCTCGCACAGCTCTCACTAATCATTCTTCTATCCCTAGTTTCCTCACTGACCACCAGATAAGGGATCGGAGGACCCTGTCAAAGGCTTTCTCCATGTCAATGAAAACCAGGTACAGAGGTTTATCCTTGGCTAGGCATTTCTCCTGCAGCTGTCTTACTAGAAATATAGCACCATTGGTGCTTTTCCCTGGCACGAACCCAAACTGCATCTCATCTAGACTGACTCTCTCCCTAATTAGTTGGGTTATGACCTTCTCCATGACTTTCATTACCTGATCCAACAACTTGATACCTCTGTAATTATTTGTATCTAAAGCGTCACCTTTACCTTTGTAGCAGTTGACTATGGTGCTGCTAGACCAGTCATTGGGTATGACTCCTTCGTGTATCACCTGGTTAACTATACGGGTGACTAGGCTATAGCCAACACCACCAGATATTTTGAGCATTTCTGCAGTGATTCCTCATGGGCCAGGGGCTTTCCCTGTCTTCATACTCTTAATTGCTTTATCTACCAAGGTACTGTCAATTCGGATAGTTGGTCCCTCTGTTGGGTCGACATTCAGCAGACTCTCTTTCTCCCATTCATTCTCTTTATTGAGCAACCTTATATATGTATATGTATAATATTATTAAAACTTTGGGATTTTACCAATAGGCCCACAACTCCTATTTCAGGACAACCTTATTGTATGGAATACACATAGAAAGTTATATCCAATAAAATAATATAAGCAGTTAAAAAACCTACTATAAAATACAATAAAATTATTTGAAAATATATATATATAACTTACCTTTTATTAGTTTGTGGGGAAAGAAGGTATTTCTAATCAATGCTACATGTGTTTCTGCACTGGCGGGGTGTTTATCTAGGCTATATCTAATACATAAATCCACCAGTGCATCCTCAGACTATTTAACTTATTGTTATTATCATTAATGGATCAAAGTTAAAAATACATATTAGAAGTCATATTAAATAGGAAAATAAGAATATGAATGAAAGCATAATAAAAATATATAAATTAGAAATATATTTAAAAAAAAAAAAAATATTGAAACACCTAAATTACAATACCGATATATATAGAAAATACTAAACATTATTTGCAACCTTAAAAAGGTTGATCGATGGAAATTGAACCAAGAAATGAAAAATGTCAATGAGATTCTGAAATACATCAGAACAAACAACATCACAGAAACAAATAATTTGATCAAGGCAGGTGGAAATGGTGGAAAAGAAGAATCCAAGCAGGGTTAGACATGCTATCGAAGGAAATCTCTGTTAGACTGAAAAGAGAAAGGGGAGCTTAAAAGTGAACAAAAATACAGGGCGCTGAAAAGGAAGTATAATATTGAAAGAAAGGACCTGATGGTAGTAGTGGAGGACCTGAAACAGTGCCTTGTTGCAAAGAAAGCAAAGATGGTAAGGTACGACCAAGGAATGAAGGGACACCACCAGAATAGGTTATTCAGAGTAGGTCAGAAGAGATTCTATAAAGAAATAAATGGAGGGTGTACAGATGAAAAGGTGATACCAGATAATAATGAAAGACAAAGGTTTTGGAGTGACATCTGGAGCAAAGACAAGGAGCACAAGAAGGATGTTGAATGGTTGCAGGAACTGATACAAACTGTAGTCTGTCCAAAACAGGCAGAACTAGTCATTTCAGTTTGGAAAGTGAAAGAAATCAAAAAAAAAAATTAACAACTGGAAGGCCCCAGGACCAGATGGAGTTCAAAGCTACTGGCTCAAAAGATTTGGTAAATGTCATCCCCGAATAGCTGCGCAACTCAACACCTTGTTAAATGCCGACCAAGTTACACCAGAGTAGTTGACATTGTGTAGGACAGTGCTGTGTCTGAAAAACATCGAAAAAGGCAATATGGTAGACAATTACAGGCCAATATCCTGTTTGCCACTTATGTGGAAGTTATTGACTGGAATAGTCGCAGAGTCAATGTACAAACATCTGGAAAAAAATGGAGTCCTGCCACATGAGCAGAAGGGTTGCAAGCATAAGTGCAGAGGTACCAAGGATCAACTCCTGATAAACAAAACTGTACTTAGAGACTGCAAGAGGAGGAAAAGTAACTTAGCCATGTCATGGATCGACTATCATAAGGCATACGATATGATCCCACATTCTTGTATTATGAAGTGTGTGAACCTATTTGGTATTGCTTTGAATGTTGAGTGATTGCTTGGAAAAAGTATGGCGAATTGGAGGACAGACCTGACAGCATATGGAAGAAGTTTAGGGACAGTAGAAATTAGGAGGGGCATCTTCCAAGGGAACTACCTATCCTCACTGATCTTTGTACTATACATGATACCACTAACACTGATTCTGAGGAAAGCAAAGGCTGGGTATATATTCAAAAGCTGACAACAAAAAGTCAACCACTTGTTATTCATGGATGACCTCAAACTTTATGGTAAAGATGAATCCCAAATCAGTTCCCTCGATACTGTGTATACCTTCAGTGCTGATATCAGAATGGAGTTCAGACTGAGAAAGTGTGGTGTGTTAGTCTTGAAGAGAGGCAAAATCAAATGTATGGACGGGTTAACAATACCGTCGGGGGATGTTATGAAGCAGATAGATGGGTAAAGAAAAGAATGCATGGTCAATTTCATAAGGATACTGAAGATAAGACAGACAGAGAAAAAAGATGGCTGTGGATGACTAAAAGTGATTTAAAACCAGAAACAGAGGCTCTAATCTGTGCTGCCCAAGATCAAGCACTAAGAACAAACTACATAAAATACAGCAGAAAGTGATAAGTGCAGAATCTGTGGAGAAAACTGTGAAACCGTATGGCATATTACCAGCCAATGTACGTCACCAGCCCAGAAGGAAAATAGCCGCGACAATATAGCCAGGCTTGTCCATTGGACACTTTGCAACAAGTCCTGGTTTATGACTAATATTGCTCTAATTTAGCCCCAGGAGACATCGTCTCCAGCTGGCTATATGACATGATCTGTGTCCTTATACTTTCGAATAAAGGAATCTAGCACCCTCTCTGTGTATCGTGATTTCCGGGTTATTTCCCTTCATCAGCACAGAATAATTGTTCGGCTAGAGGTGGCACTGCCAAATTCCCATTCGAAATATATAGTTTTTAAAGTGACAACTAGTCACTGATCTATAAATTAGAAAATTACTATTTTTAAATCTCGCAATGAGAGATATTCAGCAACAGTACTTTGGAGTAAAGATTGTTTGCAAACATAACATGGCAGTCCTGGTTTAGGACGAATGTTGCTGTAATTTAGCCCCAGGAGACATCGTCTCTAGCTGGCTATATGACACGATCTGATGAGATACAGTTTGGATTTGTGTCAGGCAGGAGCACAACTGATGCTATATTCATAGTTAGGCAACTGCAAACCAAAGATAAACCCCTGTATCTGGCTTTGTTGACATGGAGAAAGCCTTTGATAGGGTCCCCCACTCCTTTATCCAGTGGTCAATGCAGAAGCTAAGGATAGATGAGTGGTTGGTGAGAGCTGTACAAGACATGTTCATGGATGCTGTTGATTAGGTAAAGGTTAGCAACAAGTATAACAAGGAATTCAGGGTACAAGTAGGGGTTCACTAATGATCGGTCCTCAGCTCCCTCTTGTTCATCATAGTCCTCCAGGCAATAACAGAGGAATTTGAAATGGGCTGCCCCTGGCAGTTTCTCTATACTGATGACATTCTTCATATAGCTGAATCACTACCTGAACTAGAAAAGAAATTTCAAGTGAGGGAGCAAGGTCTTGAATCAAAGGCCTTAGAGTTAATTTAACAAGAACCAAAGTCTTAGCATGTAGAAGAGCAGACAAATCACAAACTACTTCAGGTAGATGGCCCAGCTCAATCTATAGAAAAGCTGTAGGTAAAAACTCCATTGAGGGAACATAAGAGGTGCAGCAATATCAGAGGAAGGTTAACAGGGAAATCAGTTTTTGTGTGTGGCAGAATCACAGGTAGAGTTAGCACTAAAATTGTACAGAAAATAGACTCCATCAAATTCCGGGGTGGGGGGGACTAGAAGTAGTTGACAACATCCATTACCTAGGTGACCAGGTTGGTAGTGGGGGTGGAAGCTCTGAGAGCATAGCTGTGAGAATATAAATAGGCTGGGCTAAGTTCAGAGAGCCCCTACCTCTGCTAGCAATGAAGGGCCTCTCTCTCAGAGTGAAAGGCAGAATTATGAAGCCTGTGTTAGAACAGCCATGCTACATGGCAGTGAAACATGGGCTGTGACAGCTGAAGACATGTGTAGGCTTGAAAGAAATGAAGCCAGTATGCTTCACTGGATTTGCAATGTCAGTGTGCATGTTCGACAGAGTGTGAGCATCTTGAGAGAAAAGTTTGGGACAAGAGGCATCAGATGTGGTGTGCAAGGGAGACGAATGCACTGGTTTGGTCATGTGATACGTATGGACAAGGACAGCTGTGTGAAGATGTACCACACTCTAACAGTGAAGGGAACCTGTGGAAGAGGTAATGACTAGTAACCAAGACTTTGGTGATATGCTGTGCTTGAAATGCCTTATCAAGCCAAGAGAAATCATAGTTAGGCCTCACAGAGACAGCGATAAGTGACTGAGAGCTTTGGTAATATAGCATGCTTAAGAAGACTTGTCAAACCAAGTGAGTTCATAGATGCCAGTATTGCGTAACTAGCACCCATTGGAGGAAATACTAATAAGGTATGTATACTAAAATCGTGAAGTGTGTTACGTAATAAAAGGTTAATCAGATATGAGATAATAACAATTCAAAGTAAATAACTGAAAACAGCTTTTGTGCATTTGCAGAGAATATTACCCTCAGCGGCACCAGTGTTGCTATATTCGTAAGTACATCTGTTGTTAGGAAAATGCTATTTACTTGTTTAAGTGCTGTACTGGATAAATTGTGAAAATAACTCAAATAGTTCAAATACTAAAAAATAAGCATATTCAATTTGATATACCAAATAATTTATGAACATGAATGGGTTATTTCCCTTGGCTATATATAAGGATCCCTTTCAGGAGCGAATGGGTTATTTCCCTTCGATGTTTAAAAATAATATAACAGTTAAATGTAGTAGATATAAGAATCCCTTCCAGGGGCCCTATTATCGATTTTTTTCAACAATCTAAGTGTGTCACTAGTTTTCCAGACATACGTTCTACTCACGTTTCATCAAAATCGATAAAACGATGTAGGAGGAGTTAGATAACAACTCCACAGACAATCACAACGTCAGATTTCCACATATTTTTAATAAATCTTCTCGTTATTAATTATTTTTAATAAACCTTCTGGCAATTAATTATTCTTAATAGACCTGGCTATTAATTATTTTTGATAAATTTGCTGGCTATTAATTATCTTTAATAAGCCTTCTTGTTATTAAATATTTTTAATAAACCTTCTGGCTATTAATTATCTTTAACAAGCCTTCTGGCAATTAATTATTCTTAATAGACCTGGCTATTAATTATTTTTGATAAATTTGCTGACTATTAATTATTTTTTATAAATTCTGGCTATTAATTACCTTTAATAAGCCTTGTGGTTATTAATTATCTTTAATAAACTTTCTGCCTATTAATTATCTTTGATAAACCTTCTGGATATTAATTATCTTTGATAAACTTTCTGGCTATTAATTACCTTTAATGAACCTTCTATCTATTAATTACCTTCATGGCTGCTGAGGACATGCATAAGCTTGCAAGGAATGAAGCTAGTATGCTCCACTGTATGTGTAGTGTCAGTGTGCATACACGACAGAGTGTAAGTGCCCTGAGAGAAAAGTAAGACCTAAGAAGCATCAAATGTGGTGTGCAAGAGAGCCAAATGTGCTGGTATGGCCATGTGTTGCATATGGATCAGGACAGCTGTGTGAAAAATTGTCACACCCTAGCAATAGCAGGAACCTGTAGAATAAGTTGACCCAGGAAGACCTGGGGTGAAGTGGTGAAGTATGACCTTCAAAAATTGGGCCTCACCGAGGCGAAGACAAGTTACCGAGACCATTGGAGATATACTGTGCTTGAGAAGACCTGGCAAGCCAAGTGAGACTGTAGCCATGGCCTATGCCAGTGTATCATAACCAGCCTATTTAAGAGTACCTTTCAATCATTGGGCAATAAACTGCACGTGTGAATACTTGTTGAGGCAAGTGAAATCGTTGGCTGATGACAGTACCACCTAACTGGCACCCTTACCATTGGTACATAAAAAGCACCATTCAAGCATGATCATTGCCAATGCCACCTGACTGGCACCCAAGTTGGCAGCATGTAAAAAGCACCATTCAAGCATGTTCAATGCCAGTGCCACCTGACTGGCTCCTGTGCTGGTGGCATGTAAAAAGCACCCACTACAATCTCAGAGTGGTTGGCATTAGGAAGGGCATCCAGCTGTAGAAACCTTGCCAGATCAGATTGGAGCCTGGTACAGCCTTCTGGCTTGCCAGTCCTCAGTCAAACCATCCAACCCATGCCAGCATGGAAAACGGACGTTAAACGACGATGATGATGATGAAACCTTCTGGTTATTAATTACCTTTAATAAACCTTCTGGCAATTAATTAATACGCCTTGTGGCTATTAATTATTTTTAACTAGCAAACACACCCATCCTTTGGAGTGTTTAAGTTGCTTTGGTGTTATTTTTCACCAATTACTTGAACTACCAAGAAGGTTTATGGGTAGCACAGCAATCTATGTTTCTGATTAATCTAGGAACAGAAAATCAAATTGAAGGTTGGTTATTATGGAGGTTGTAGCACTTAAATGATCATAAGACATATAAGTTTGCAAGCGTTGCAAAATAGAGCTACTGAAGTGTTTTGCGAGTAGATTACAGATAATGAATACAAAATATAGTTGTTTCTTAAGTATATTTCGTTCACTCGAGCGCTAAGAGCACTGTTCGAGCAAGATCGTTGCCAGAGCAGCTGCCTGGCTTCCGTGCCAGTGGCACATAAATAACACCATTTGAGTTTGATCATTACCAGCATCGCCTTCCTGGCACTTCTGCCGGTGGCACATGAAAAGACATTCAAACAAGATCGTTGCCAGTACCGCTCAACTGGCTCCTGTGCAGGTGGCATGTAAGATACACCATTTTGAGCATGGCCATTGCCAGTACCGCCTGACTGGCCTTCGTGCAGGTGGCACGTAAAAGCACCCACTACACTCTTGGAGTGGTTGGCGTTGGGAAGGGCATCCAGCTGTAGAAACTCTGCCAAATCAGATTGGAGCCTGGTGTAGCCATCTGGTTCTCCAGTCCTCAGTCAAATCGTCCAACCCATGCTAGCATGGAAAGTAGATGTTAAAAGATGATGATGATGATGATGAAACATGTACATCTTTTGGAACATTGTCATTTTATAAGATTTTGCTGGCAAATTTTTAAATCAACATGTATTTATATGAAAGAAAACTATTGGTAACATAACACGTATTGTGCAGAGTTAAAGAATACACACACCATCCATTTTCCGCGTAACTCTAACCCTAATCTTAAACCTAACCCTAATCCCTAACCCTAACCCTTACCCTAAACTCTAACCCTAAACCCTAACCCTATTCCTAACCCTAAGCACTGGGTGTGCATATTCTTTACCTTCACCCACAGGTTGTGCTAAAAATAATAGTTAAATAAGACTTTTTGGATAAATCTTTTAAATTGATATAAACATTTATTTATGCAAAAAAACTAACATTTTATTTTCAAGCTGAGATTCGAAACTGAATCTAAGGATTCTCACTCACCTGATCTACCACTGGCTGAACAGGTGTGACAGAAATTTCTTTATCCTTTCAAAATGTGATAGATGGATTTCCATTTGACCTCCGACCTAAGCTGTGACACTAGAGGTTCAACTGGACAGCAGGTGACCTAGATAAGTAGTAATGACTCCTATAGTATGTCTGGTCTTCTAGCTAGGATGACAATTATAAATAGTTACCTTAGATAGACGACAGATGAGCAGACAGCTTTGCAACAGGTAAGCAACCAACAGAGAGCCACATAGTCAGCATGAGCGAAATATAATAGCCAATGACACAACACAGTAGCAGAACACAAAAAGATAGGACAGAAAAACAACACAACTCGACCAAATGACCAATGCACACACAGACACAAAATATGCCATGGACTCTCTCATCAAATCAACATTCTACTTCTCCTGTTGTTATTTTCACTTTGCCAACTCAAAGCAGTTGGTAACTTTATGTAGCGGCCTTCATTGATATTGTAAATTAAACTTTGTGTATCCAACATGTAGATGCAAGTGTGGATCAAATAAATGATTTAAACTACATTCCAATGCTTTCCTCATTAGAAATAATACATTTCTAAATCTATCAGATTTATGCAGTGGTGATATGCTGAAGTAGTTGTATGCTGTCAACTTAATGTGACAGTCCCATGAAGGGAATAATACTACTGTCTCTGGATGCAGGCTTAGCTGGGTGGAGGTGCTTGTCTCCCCCTTGTAAACATAAGGACACACGAAATGTGTCAAGGCCAACAGGAAGCGGTGCAACTTCCTAGGTCTAACCAACAGTAGTATTATTCCCTTCAGGGGACTGTCACATTAAGTCGACAGCATACAACTGCTTTCCTCATTGTTTTACTTTGATGTCATCCAACACCCCTATCTCCATCTGCTACACCCAACAACGTACATTGACACATCAACATCACATTTAGCTACCCATACTGCTACAATTTACATGAAAGAAAATTGCCACAAGAGGCAAGATGGAGAGAAGCTTTCATATTTTATTTTCATAATCATTTCCTTCATGAATTGTAGAATATGTTTTGGGTTTATTCCAAAAATATCAAGTTGGCCTGTGATGTTGTTGGAATCTGTGGAAGAGGGAGACTCCAGGAAGACATGGGACGAAGAATTGAAGGTCAATCTCAAAGCGGTGAGCTTTACGAAGGAGATGACAAAGGGATGAGATATATGGTACATTGCTGTACTTAAGAAGACATGCCCACCACAACAGAATTCATATCCTAATAATGGTAATGTTTGTCTATGAGGAGCTCTGCCTTAACAACCTTCTCCCCCATTCCATACACACACATTCCATTCCCTAACGTCCACCATTTCCTCTGTCACCTGAGAGCAGAATAGGCACATACTACCCCCACTTCCTTTCTGCACCTTCTCTCTTTTTCCCCTGCTGCTCTCCATCATCAACTCCTTGCTTACCTGCTATTACCCTCAATGCCCTCATATATCTACTGCAACCCCACAAGCCATTTCTATATTTCACTGCATCATTTGTCACAGTCATCTCATCCTGCCCCCTCACCCAACCGAAGCCTCTATGTCCCCTTACCTATCCTCACTACCCCCATGTCCCTCGAGGGCATGTCCCGTCACATCTCCACCATCACGTCTCTCACTATCACTCTTTTCATCTTACTATTTGACCCCTTCTTTCCTTTTCCTTCCAACTGGGGCATTCATGTATCTACTCTACAGCAAGATACCTCTCTCTGTCCCCGCTATACCTTAAAACTTTCAACTGGCATGAAGCCACACCCAATTAATACCATTCCCCCCACCCCCGACCAGCTGAGGGGTTCTCGTCTTGCAAGATAATTGGTAATTCTGTTGGTGCTGGTGCCACATAAAAAGCACCCAGTACACTCTGTAAATTGGTTGGTGTTAGGAAGGGTATCCCAACTGCAGAATCCATACCAAAACAAAGAATGGAACCAGGTCTGGCACCTTGACTTGCCAGTTCCTGTCAAACTGTCCAACCCATGCCAGCATGGAAAACAGATGATAAATAATGAGAATGATTCTATATTTTATTTTCATTTCTATTTCTTTAGTTTATTGCGGCATATCTTTTTTGTTTTAGTGAAATCCAAAAATATCAACATAAAACAACAAACAACAAATACATCAACCAACCTTTACTATTTCTGTGTCTTGAGGATAAACCACAAAGTAAACATCTTTGATCTGGCTTGAATTTTGATTTGAGTAGTTTTTCACTGCTTTATACATTGTTCTGGGTAGTTTTTTAATGGGGTACTTCAATACCCCGGCCCCTAATATAGGAAATGCAAGGCTTTTTGCTCCCATTCTCTCAGCAGTATGGAGACAAATGGTTATTATTTGAGTCAAGTTTGCCAGAGTCTAAAAAAAATAATTGTTTAGTAATTGATAATGAACATTTTATTTGATTATTTTCCTATTACAGGAAGAAATCATTAAGTTGTAATAAATTCTCCTCTTACAACTCCTCTCACTCCTGCCACTTCTAAACACAACTGTCTTTCCTATCACTCTTTAGTCCTGCAAGGGACAAGGCAACCTCACTCATGATGCTGCTACAATAAAACAGACCCAATCCACCATGAAAAATGGTTGGTGATTGAAGAGAGACAATGCAGACACAAGAGGAGTCTTTAGTGTTGGAGAGGACATGACAACCTCTCTAGTGATAGTGCCATGAGAGAGAAAACACACCAATACAGACAGTAAAACACAGAAATGTGTTTTAATATAGTCTTATTTATCAGTCATATAACTGTTGTTAGGCCTTGAGGCTTTTTTCCTTCTATTTATATATAAAAGTGTCCTGTTCATCGGCATCTTCTGCTTGCTTCCAATGAAAACTTGGAATAACAAATATTAAACAGGATGCTGTCATTTGCTTTATGATTCTCAGACAACATGCATAAGGTTCTCTTCAATTATTAACCGTTTCAATAAATCAATGTCATATGATTGATACTTACTAAATGAGAAGAATTTTTACCCCAGGGAGGTAATGTCAGATGAAATACATTCTTACAGCTGAGGTTATATCCTTTAGTGATGGCTATTTTACATGTAGAAATACCTTGAGGATATTTCTGGCTACATTCAACTTGCATCTGAGGACCAGCGGCATTGAGAATAAATTTGGAGATAGAACCATCATTAAGCTGGAGATATTTATTGGTGCTGTTAACGATGACATCAACCTACAAAAGTAATTTATGGTAAACAACTAAGGAACAGTCCACGGAGAGAAGAGAGATACAGTGTTGCAGTTGATATTGTTGTTAAGAAAGGCTCTACAGAATGGGTGTAGGAAGTTTGAGGTTGTTAAAGTTAGCAAAAGATATTCTCAAGATATAAGATGTGAAGGAAATAAAATGTTTGAGTTAGATTGAGAAACTGTTTTAATTAACTGTAATGATTCCTTATTTGGAAATGAAATAACAAGTAAATAGGTTACATTAATCTGTTTACTCACAGACGCATTAGAAATTGAACCAATCATTAGGTTTATTTTAACTCCATCAACAGTTTCTGTGGACGTCTCATTAGTTCTGGGTGGCATAGGGGCTGCTTTCCGTTGTGGACCAAGAAGGGATGTGTTTAGTGACGTGGTTTCTGAAAATAAACAATTAAACATTCTTCTCTCTCTTAAAAGAACCATTTTATTCCACATAAATAGTAACGATATTCCTTTTTGAAAATATGATTTAGCAAAAGAATACATGCTAACTTGTAGTCATCTTCCCCATCTTTTATATAGAGACAAGGCTATATAACATTATTTTTTACTATTTCTTCTACCACATGGACACAAAATACATTGAAGAACATACTTGAAACTTTCGAAATCTGAAAACAGCAAAACTAGTTAGTAAAATGTGATCTTCTACCTCCTATAAAATTTTTTTGCTTAAAACATGTATTAAAACATGATTCAGATGGTGTAAATTCCAATAAGTTGTGAATTTGTTGTGAAAAAATGTTTTTGAGGGAGTTAGGAGAGGAGTTTTAGAAAATTCACACAAAATTAACTTTGTTTCCTCATAACTTTTGGGAAAATAATTATTTTTAAATGAAAATTTCCACAAATACCTTTCAGAGTGTGTATATTATAATAATAATGGAATTTAATGCGAAAATAAAGATTGCTGGGATAGCATACATAAATATTGATACACGTCAGATATTTGTTTTTGAGGGTCTTTTTTTTTGTATTTTTTACAAAAAATTCCAATAGAATTGGAATTTATACCATCTAAAGCATATTTATAGAAAATTTCATTAAAAAAATGTTTTTCTTAAAATAATGAGGAAAGAAATTTGTTGGGGCATACATGTATAGGTATGGTACAGGTAATGCTCAGGCCAGTTGCTGTATATCATTGCACATGGGTGACCAGAAGTCCTTATAAACATGTAATCTTTAAACTTTAATCAAGGATATATATATATATATATGGTGTATCTTAAAGCCTTTCTTATAATTTTTCTTCCATGTATATATCACTCATATGGCAGTGTTGTCTGCTTCACATAATTTACATGCTTACCACATCACATGGCACACGCTGAGTAATATATAACAGGGTAACATGTTAAAGGAAAGAAACCTGGTTATTCAGTTGAAGAAGGCTTCCAGAGATAAATGACCTCTCATAAATACAACTTTGTTTTGGATAAATACTTTAGAGTTGGGTAACACTGTTACCCTTGGTTCAACATTATTGGACATAAGAAAATAAAACACTTATTTCAACAAATTTCTCTCTAAAGAATCATTAGTAAAAAATGTAAATCATCATCATCATCATCATCATCATCATCATCATCATCATCATCATCATCATCATCATCATCATCATCATCATTGGGTGTTGAGCTGTCAGAAACAATAAAATACTGGTCAAACGCTTAGCAGCATTTCATCTGTCTTTACACTCTGACTTCAAATTCTTGTAAGGCTGAGATTACCTTTCATCCTTTCAGGTCCTATAAAATAAGTACCAGTCATGCACTGGGGGTGACATGACTGACTTGCCCTCTCCACCAACATTTCAGGCTTTGTACCTATAGTAGAAAGGATTATCCTTACTATGATGATGTGGCTTTGCATTTGTATGAGCTGAGTTCAAGTCTCACCTAACAACCCCAAGAGACAGCAGGTTCAAGTGGGCGTTAGGAATAGGATGGTTGATAACTGTCATGGTCTTTGGGGAAGAATGGGGTTAGGTGAGAGGAGTTTGTGCTTTAATTGTCTACCTTGGGTTCATAAGAAGGATTATTTTAGAACATGTGCTTTTGATAATATGCGGAAAAAGATTGTTTTGGAGTTATAGAGACAGTATTTTTCACAGAATATGAATAGTCTCCATCAGTACTATTTGTTTGAATTTCTTCCATTTTTGAATTCCTTGGGATTTGAGACAGGTAATAACCAGCCCCTTTCATAATTATTCATAAGGCACCTGCAAACATGGGTATTGTTCTAGTCTTGAGTTTCCACATTTTGCCAATTTCTATTCTAAGATCTTTGTATGTGGTCAAATTTTGGTAGGTCTTCACAGATAGATTCACATCAATTGGGACATACTGACATGGTGGCATGATTGGCATCTGAAATCCATCAGTATAATATCTGGTCTATTTGCATCTGTCTTTCGGTCAGTTTGAACAAAAGAGTTCCATGTGAATAAGATATCATTTTGAAGCACTGGAGGTGGTTTGTAATCCCACCAATTTCTATGATGGGGCAAGTCCAGTTCCTTGCATATTTTCTGGTTTGGGATTGGGTTTTGAAGCCCATAGCACTTCTGTTTGATTTTGTGTTTGTCCTGTTGGTAGCAGTGGGTGGTTTGTTTTCTTTGAAGGCAGAAAGCCTTTAAGTGAGTCACAGATCCACATATAATATGACAGCTTTCATTCTTCTACTATCACTGACAGGTGGGTGCCACCTGGGAGGCCTATCAAGTTAGAGACCTTCTCCATATATGTTTAGTCAGTGTGTATGGTCAATTCCAGACCTATGCCTGACCAGTTTTGCTGCAGTATATTCTGTATCTTCATAATAGTCACTTCTTCCTCTAGACATGCCAAAACCAGGTGATAGATATTTCTGTCAGCACATTTCTCATCTTGCTAAAAGCAAGGCATTGGCTACAATAACTGGGGATTAAGAAAAGTTTTTCATTCCTCAGTGTGGTCGCAAAATGAAACATAGCTTCTTCAGTGCCAAATTGCACTTCAATCATGCAAAACTTCTCTCCTCGAGTTATGTGGACCTTGTGTTCCCACATATGCCCAAGATATTTTTGAATTTGGGCTTCAGTAGCCTTTTCTACCTGGCATGATTTAACTCCAATGCAGTGGTAAGTAACCATGCGTCTCCAAATGTTTTCAATCACCTCGAGTGAAGGGTTCAGGGCTACTCTTCTTCCATTTCTTTTTACAATTTGTCTGGCCAGTTTTAAATTTTCTTTATCTATGCAGAACTCTTCCAGATTTCTTGAAGCACTGACAAAAGAAATCTCCTTTTTGGCATCTCTTGTCATAGCTATAGCTACTTTAGCAAAGGCAGTGATGGTGGAAATGGAGGTGACGGTAGCAGTGGTGGTGTTTGCATTTGTTTCAAAAGTTTATTTAGTTTTCTCCTTCTTTACACTTGTTATCAGTCTTGTTGTTGTTGTTGTTGTTGTTGTTACTGAAACTGTCGAACATGTTCTTGAATTGTTGAACTGTCAAACATTTCAAAGGTGTTGGCAGGTAAATGTATCACCTTTTTTTGTTCGTTTTGGCTCGTGTGACATCATTACATCAATTACTGTAGTCATTTCTACACCAGCATCCCCTTTCTTTTCGGACAAAGTTTGTGTCTCCATTCGGCTAACATTATAATCAATTCTTTTTCTGCCATATTTCAAAATATTTGGAAAACAGTGAATTATTTTTCGATTTTCCAAATAGTTCAAGACAGTTAAAAAATATTGGTGCCCCCACTCTGCAAAACAGGAGGTACCTCTAAACAGAAATAGTGGCAGTGCATTCCAGGCAATGTCAAAAAAAAAAGGGGACCTTAGCAGATCAAAAAGACTGATAGCTCTTTTACAACTTATGAAACTCCAGATTTCCCTGTCTTTACAGTATGGCAGTGGCTGTTGTGAAAAATGAGGGTAAGGAGGAGGATGAGAATAAAAAGGACTACTACTACTACTACTACTACTATTACAGGTGATACGATGATGATGATGATGATGATGATAGGTAGACTAGATAAAGAGAGGGAAAAAAATTACTTACCAGATTTCTCTTTAAAACTTACAATGTAAGTGTCACTGGTTTGTTGTTGTATTGAAGAAATATCTCCACCAGAACTTCTTTCCCTGTATCTAAAATAGCTTTTAAGACTCTCAAAGCTGACATTTGAAGAAACTGTTTTCACTTGAACACTGTTTATTTCCTCAATTCTATCCACTTTCAGTTGATTTCCATTCAAGAGGTTTTTTTGGCACATCTTCTTAACATATTCAAAATCTGCAATAAATACAGTGAATGGTGATAGATGAAATTTTGGTAAAAGATTCAAATTGAAATCAATTTACTGACGTTTTAACACAGTTTGGATTTAAACGATTTTGAGAATTCTACCAAATTTGGAGATTTTAGCATTAAAATGCAGTTCCAATTATCTAACAACTCCATATAGGCACAGGTGTGGCTGTGTGGTAAGAAGGTTGCTTCCCAGCCATATGGTTTTCGGTTCAGTCTCACTGTGTAGCACTTTGAACAAATGTATTCTACTATGACCTTGAGTTGACCAAAGCCTTGTGAGTGGATTTGGTAGACGAAGACTGAAAGAAGCCATTTGTCTGTCCGTCCATCTGTATGTTACTGTCTCCTTGCATTGACATCACATGCTTATTGTAAACGAGTGTCCATGTCATAAAAGCAGTGTCCTTCATTTCCAATCTTCCTTAAAACATGTCTGGTCACTGGGAAACATTACCTTACTTGGAAATAGGTGAGGGCTGGAAACAAGAAGGGCATCCGGCTGTAGAAAATCCAACTCATCAAATTTTGTCCAACCCATGCAAGCATGGAAAAGTGGGCGTTAAAACAGTGAGGATGATCATGATGATGGTGATGATGATGATGTGTCCTTTAGTAAATGTTTACTGATCCTTAAATGTTAAAGGTATTTCTATTTAGGGATAAATAAAGTGTAAAATATAAGAAATAAAATTTGATTGAGCAGATTTATGATGAAAGACAATCCAGCCATGACCATTCCAATAACTAGCATGGTAGCTTCTGTTTTGAAGAAGGTAGGGTGTAATGGAAGGGATACTTTCCTGCTATTTCTGTCAGCCTGAGCAACTGTGTAAAGGTCTTCAGATTATTAAAAGTGTGTATTTTAAGGTAGAGATGGGAATTTCACATTTCTCGTTGGGGCTCATTCTTGTATTCTAGAATATTGTACTTTGTTTAAAGACATGACAACATCAGAGACAAGTTAGTGATGAAGCTACTTAGACAAAATAAATTATTTCACTAAAAATACATTACTACACAACTATTTCTAAAGATATGCCATCATCATCATCATCATCATTAACATCATCATTACCATCATAATTTAAGTTCTATTGTCCATGCTGGTATGGGTGGGACGGTTTGACTGGGCTGGCACACTGGAAGGCTGCACCAGACTCCAGTCTGATTCAGCATGGTTTTCTATGGCTGGATGCCCTTCCTAATGCCAACCACTCCGAGAGTGTAATGGGTGCTTTTACATGCCTTGGTGGATTTTCTTCCCAAGCACGACATAATGCTAAAAGTCTTGGTCATTGCCTCTGTGAGGCCCAACGCTCGAAAAGAACTCAGCCACTTTGCCTCTATGAGGCCCAACATTCAAAAGATGCTCTTTATGTGCCACCAACACAGGTGCACTTGGCTTGATGGATCCTCTTAAGCACAACACATCCCCAAATGTCTCTAGATTTCAAATTCTGACACAAGGCCAGCAATTTGGAGAGAAGGGTTAGTTGATTACATCGACCCTAGTATTCAACTGGTACTTATCTCTTGAACCCTGAAGGGAGGAAATGCAAAGTTATTCTCAACAGAATATGAACACAGAGCACGAAGATAGATGAAATGCAGCTAAGCATTTTGTCTGGCATGCTAACATTTCAACCAGCTGGCCACCTTCTTCCATTTTGATATTTATTGACAGTTATCAAAGCAAGAAACATTGTGTTAAATATACTTGCTGCTCTCATTTTTTACTATGGAATATCTTCTTGTAAACTAAGAAGAAGATTTCATCCCCATGTAGGAGATACCTTCATGATACAATGTTTCATTTGTAGATGTTCTCTCTGCTCATCCCATCATCACAACAACAATCACCATAGTTCTTAATTAGTGACTTTAACAGCACCAACAGGGTGTAAGGCATTGGACAACACACACATACACTCACATGCACACACAACAGCATAAAAACACACATACACAAACAGGTAGAAAGAAATGTGCAGAGAACTGAGATGAGTTAGGGTAAGGATGAAGAATATAAAGACTCCAGAAGATGTTGAGAAATGGAAAGAAATTAGAATGCAGAATGTTCAATCTCTGATCAAGCTATATCTGGCCTCTCACACCAACCATACAATATCATTCTAAAAATTAGCAATTACCTTGTCAAAATCTCAAAGCTATGAGATAATGCCTGATTAATACGAAATGATGTGAATAAATAAGCATCAACTCGGAGGGACCAGCTATCCGAGTTGATAGTACCAGGGTAGATAAAGCAATTAAGAGTATGAAGACCGGGAAAGCCCCCGGCCCATCAGGAATCACTGCAGAGATGCTCAAAATATCTGGCAGTGTTGGCTATAGCCTAGTCACCCGTATTACGAACCAGGTGATACACGAAGGAGTCATACCCAATGACTGGTGTAGCAGCATCATAGTCAACTGCTACAAAGGTAAAGGTGACGCTTTAGATACAAATAATTACAGAGGCATCAAGCTGTTAGATCAGGTTAAGAAAGTTACAGAGAGGGTCATAGCCCAACTAATTAGGGAGCGAATCAATTTAGATGAGATGCAGTTTGGGTTCGTGCCAGGTAAAAGCACTACTGATGCCTTATTTCTAGTGAGACAGTTGCAGGAGAAATACCTAGCTAAGGATAAACCTCTGTACCTGGCTTTCGTTGACATGGAGAAAGCCTTTGACAGGGTCCCCCGATCCCTTATCTGGTGGTCAATGAGGAAACTTGGGATAGAAGAATGGTTAGTGAGAGCTGTGCGAGCCATGTACAGAGATGCTGCCAGTAAGGTGAGGGTTGGAAATGAGTACAGCAATGAATTCCGGGTAGAGGTAGGGGTCCACCAAGGTTCCGTCCTCAGCCCCCTCTTATTTATCATAGTCCTCCAGGCAATCACAGAGGAGTTCAAGACAGGTTGCCCCTGGGAGCTCCTCTATGCTGATGACCTTGCTCTAATTGTGGAGTCACTATCAGAACTAGAGGAGAAGTTTCAGGTGTGGAAGCAAGGTCTAGAATTGAAGGGCCTTAGAGTCAACCTAGCTAAAACCAAAATCCTAATAAGTAGGAAGGTAGATAAAACACAAACCCCTTCAGGTAGATGGCCCTGCTCAGTATGTAGAAAAGGAGTAGGTAGTAACTCTATAAGATGTACCCGGTGCAAGCTATGGACACATAAGAGGTGCAGCAACATCAAAGGCAGGTTAACTAGCAAGTTAGTTTTTGTTTGTGGCAGATGTTCAGGTGCAATAAAGACTGTAAACAAACAGGAAACAACTTCTATCTCATTCCAGGGTGAAAAACTAGAGGTAGTCAATAGCTTCCGCTATCTGGGCGACCAAGTTTGTAGTGGGGGTGGGTGCGCTGAAAGTGTAGCTGCTAGAATAAGAATAGCCTGGGCAAAGTTTAGAGAGCTCTTACCCCTGCTGGCGACAAAGGGACTCTCACTCAGAGTAAAAAGCAGACTGTATGACGCATGCGTACGAACAGCCATGCTACATGGCAGTGAAACATGGGCTGTAACTGCTGAGGACATACGTAAGCTTGCAAGGAATGAAGCCAGTATGCTCCGTTGGATGTGTAATGTCAATGTGAATACCCGTCAGAGTGTAAGTATCTTGAGAGAAAAGCTGAACATTAGAAGCATCAGTTGTGGTGTGCAAGAGAGACGATTGCGCTAGTATGGACATGTGGTGAGAATGGATGAGGATAGCTGCGTGAAAAAGTGCCACACCCTAACAGTTGAGGGAACCCGTGGAAGAGGTAGGCCCAGGAAGACCTGGGCTGAGGTGGTGAGGCAAGACCTTCGTACATTGAGCCTCACCGAGGCGATGACTACTGACCGAGACCTTTGGAAATGTGCTGTGCGTGAGAAGACCCGGCAAGCCAAGTAAGATCGTTGCCAGTGCCCCTGGACTGGTTCTTGTGCGGGTGGCACATGAGATGCACCATTTTGAGCGTGGCCGTTGCCAGTACCACCTGACTGGCTCCAGTAGGATTTTCGAGCGAGATCGTTGCCAGTGCCCCTGGACTGGCTTGTGCGGGTGGCACATAAAAGACACCATTTCGAGCGTGGCCTTTTTCGTGCAGGTGACACGTAAAAGCACCCACTACACTCTCTGAGTGGTTGGCGTTAGGAAGGGCATCCAGCTGTAGAAACTCTGCTAAATTAGACTTGAGCCTGGTGTTGCCATCCGGTTTCACCAGTCCTCAGTCAAATCGTCCAACCCATGCTAGCATGGAAAGCGGACGTTAAACGATGATGATGATGATGATGATGATGAATGCTTGACAGATTAATCTGAATGCTAAAAGGTTAAAGAATGCTCTGATTTATAAAGAGGAAAGTTTTAGAAGAAGAAATGTTTCAAAGTCTGTAATGAGAAATGGTAAATAACGTGGAGAGTTGAAATAACAGAAAAAAAAAAAGCACATTAACGAAACATTTGACCCTGTATGGAGAATCCTTTGTACAATTTTATTGATTTGAAAATTTTAGTTTGATGAATTCAATATTATTTGTTTAATATTGAAACTATAATTAAAAGTAAAAGACAAGCAGACTTGTGTATGTGTTTATCATTGGCACAATGACCCTTCCAAGACACACAAAATATACTTTGTTTTGTAATTAAACTATATATTTGTTTTATTATTCTGTAATATGCATTTACATGGTAAAGACTCACTTTTCTTTTTGTTTTGTTTTAGATAGAAATTACATTCGTAACAAGTTCTCTCTCTCAGTCAAACGAAGATGGTAAAATATTCCATTTACTTTCCCTCTTTCCAATGTTTATAAACCAAAGGAACAGCCAAATACTGGAATCAATTTCACAGACAAAACATCATCTCTAATATTTCTGATTTCCTGCCTGATAACCATCATTCCTGACAAATTTCTTCCTTTCCTGATAAAAGTGAGAAACCAAAACGCAAAATCTGGGAAGAAATCAAAGATATAAATAGGTGCAGACATGGCTGTGTGGTAAGAAATTTGCTTCCCAACGACATGGTTCTGGGTTCAGTCCCACTGCATGGCACCTTGGGTGAGTATCTTCTACTGTAGCCTCAGTTCGACCAAGGCATTGTGAGTGGATTTGGTAGACAGAAACTGAAAGAAGCCCAGTATGTGTGTGTGTGTGTGTCTTTGTGTCTGTTTGTTACCTGCCACTGCTTGATGACTAGTGTCAGTGTGTTTATGTTTCTGTAACTTAACAGATCAGCAAAATGGAGTGATAAAATAAGTTACTAGGTTTTAAAAAGTAAGAACCACTGGGGTCGATTCATTTAACTAAAAAAGATCTTCAAGGTGGTGCCCCAGCATGGCCACAATCTAATGATTGAAACAATTAAAACATAAAAGATATACCAATCCTATTAACAAAACAAAATTCAAGAAATCTTTTTCAGAACAAGTTAATCTTGAAGAAACTTACCAATTTCATTTTGGCAATACACAAGAAAAGTTCCAGGTTTTCTTCTAGGGGAAACATATACAACATCTAATTTTCCTTTCTTTTCCAAAAAGTCAATCAACATTTCTTCAGACATGTCTTTGTGGCCATTTGACACAATCATTGCATCTTCTTGCCAAATTAGAATTTTATACCAGTTCACATGAAGTTTATATTTGCCTATATTATGGACCTTCCTTTGGACAACATTTTCTGCATCTGAAAATCAAAATAGCAGAAGAAATTGAGAATATAATGTCATTATTTATGAGTGGAGGGCATGGTTGTGTTGGTGTTGTAGTGTAGAACCAGATCACACACTTTCTGGCCACAAACACGTCCAAGTGTTGTTCCTTATTTAAGATGTTAAAGTGTTACATGAAGATTTAACTGCCTTTTCTAGCAGATCAAGTCATCACTTAGAGGCCCCTTTGTTTGCTCTGTAGCTGAGAGGATTATGAAGTTCACTGTACAAGTAATTGACTCTAGTTCAATCCTACTGTCCAACAACACCTTGAGCAAGTATCTTCTACCACAGCTTCAAGATGACCAGAGCCTTGTGACTGATATTTGGAAGACAGAAACTGTGGACATTACAAGATTTGTGTGTATGTGTGTGTGTGTGTGTGTGTGTGTGTGTGTGTGTGTGTGTGTGTGTGTGTGTGTGTGTGTGTGTGTGTGTGATCAGATAAACATACACACACATACGTGTATATGCACATACACTACTTAAAGGAAACAGTACTCATTGGACATTAGTTGGCAACCTCACTAGTAATGATGGCAGGAAAAAATGCCCCCGGTCCACTCTGTAAAATGGTCGGCATTAGGAAAGGCATCGAGCAATAGAAACCATGCCAAAGCTGACCCCAAAGGTCAATGCAGCTCATCAGATCCTGTCAAACTATTCAACATACACCAATATCGGAAAACTGATGATGATGACGATGATGGTGGTAGTGGTGGTGGTGGTGGTTAACATTGCTTTTTATTAATCTAATGTGTTCACGGTAAGTCTATTCAAATTGTCTGTAAATGATTTCATGAAATGAATATTTCTTCTAACCTTTTGCCAATTGAAATGTGATGATAATTTTGCCAGAATCTCCAATCCATTTTGGGTTTCCTTTAATAGGTCCTCCATTTGATCTACTCTTGTTCTCAAAATAATGCTGAATGGCTTCCAAACGGAAATCAGTTGGGACTCCTGACACCAATATTGTTCTGCCCTCATCATCTTCTTCCATATTCAAGGTAGATATTTCTGCAAAATAAAACAAAAATTTAATGCTAAAAAATATCAGTTACTACTCACCATCCATGTAACAATATATTGCTATCCACAGCATAAACATTCACTTTACATGTCTGACATAAACCTGAAATACATGTCGCCTTCAAACAGTCCAGATATGCTAGAAGTAACAGCCAAAGTTTTTCAAAAGTTCTCCCAACTATCTTTAAAATAGATGAATACACTTGCTAAAATCGTTTTGTGTTGAAAATATCTGCAAAGAAGTTATGGCATTCCTGATTGAACAATGCTAATTTCCCTCACAGAAACAGGAGTTCTAACATATGTGCACGAAATCTGAAAGTCACACCTCTGAACGAATCCAGCTTTAAAATCTTTAAAAAGATGTTTTTCAATAAAACAGACACACAGATGCTATCAAATAATGCCATTTTAGTATGACAAACTTCACCTAAATACACATTTTCCAAACAATTCTTTCTTCTATAGGCACAAGGCCTGAAATTTTGGAAGAGGGGTTAATCAATTATATAAACCCTAGTGTATAACTGGTACTTATTTTATTGACCCTAAGGAGATGGAAGGTGAAGATGACCTCAGTGGAATTTGAACCCATAACATAAAGATGAATGAAATATCACTAAGCATTTTGTCCACAATTCCCAAACAATGACAACAACAACAGGATCAATAACAACCAAAAGTACCAATCTTATAAACCTGATTAATGCCACAACATCACACGGAATACATTCAACAAAAGAAAATCACAACCATTCACCCATAAAACTAAACCAGGTGAACCTAATTTATAAATACTGCTTTGTGTTGGGCCCTCAATTTCTTGATGGGGTTGTATGGGTCACTATGGTCAGAAATGGCATGTCTTGGGTATTTTTAGACCCGGAGGGATCAGGGGATGTGGTGATTTGCTGTACTTGAAGAACCATGTGAAGCTAAGTAAAATCGCTGCCCTCCATACATACAGGCATGTCCTTTCAGGTGTGGGTGCCACATAAAAACACTCTCATGCCAGTGCTATGTAAAATGCACCCAGCACATTCTGTTAAGTGGTTGGCATTAGGAAGGTCACCCAGCTGTAGATACCATGCCACAACAGACAATTGGAGCCTGGCCAGCTCCATTTCAAACAAGTTAACCCATGCCATCATGGAAAGTGGACATTAAACGATGATGATGATGATGATGATGTCAAGGCCATCAATGACCAAAACTGATTTCTTCTAAAAAGAGGGAGAGAAGAATTGACCCCAGTACTTTGTTTATTGACCCCAAAATGATCAAAGACAAAATTGATTTCAGCATTGCAAAGAGTCAGAATGATTACCACAAAGCAACCTATCTGGTGCTCTACTGGCTCTATCTGGTGCTCCACAGAAATCACCTAAAAACAAGTTTATGTCACTAAAACATGCTGTCTCCACACAAAACATTTTCTCTCATGATAATTCAGAAACACTTTTTACAAACCACAACACAGGACACCTCAAATATTTAATCAAATTGTTTATAATGAAGATAGTGAACCAGAGCAGAGATTAAAAAACTTCCAGGACACTAACCAAAAACAGAAAAATCAGAAAACATCAATCTAATAGAAACTAGCAGGTGTACCCAGCATTGCCTGGGGCTATTTGTTAAGTACGCCTGGTCAGCGTAGTCTCCCATAAAGTAGAGCTGAAGAAACTGAGGTGAGGCAGCGTCATGCAGATGCAAGGAACCAATTCTAGGGTAAATCTGCCCCTGCACTTTAAAGGAAGGCATGAAATGACAATTGGTATGATGTTGGTGCCAAAGGAAGTCAGTTGGAATGCACAGTTGTAGGTATGTATCAGCTTGAGAAAGTCATGAGAATAAGGAGATGCCCCTGTCAAAAGATCAGTCAAAAGGGGTGGAGGATTTTGTAGAAGAGGTACTGTCATCTTACCGTTGGAGCCGTACATGTCGGGAGTTTCCCCAGGTCACATTTTAGCTCCGCAAAATTGGCAAGTTGTGGACATGCAGCCTATTTGAACCTCAGGGTGATTACTGTAGTCAATTGTAGGACTGTAGTTGAATGCTGTCATTGACCAATGCGAGGAGCACGGCCTTCAGTAGGAACATTGTGCAGCCTTTTGCTGTGCTGTAGTCTCCAGTCATTGTCGTCTTTCCCCTGTAGTCTCTGTAGTGCACACAGCAGCAGTTGCTGCTGCATCTCTTGTAAGTCAAACTGCGCATTGTGCTGCAGTCTCTGCAGCTTGTGCAACAGCAGTTGAGGAAGCATCTCTTGTAAGTCGATCTGGACGTTGTGCTGTAGTCTCTGCAGCTCGTGCAGCAACAGTTGAGGAAGCATCTCTTGTAAGTCGATCTGGACGTTGTGCTGCAGTCTCTGGAGCTTGTGCAACAGCAGTTGAGGAAGTATTTCTTGTTCGGTGTGCTGAACGTTGCTTGCTCTGGGCGATTCGTTGCGCAGCAATACGTGCTAACTGATCACAACAGTGCTCTTCACTTCCCCTTCTTCATGCTGAAGCCATCCTAAGTGCATTGAGAAAGTTCCTCCTGGTGGCGTCTCCAGCAGATTCATTTGCATGCATGCGTTTACTTTTCTTTCCAGCATTTGTTTGCCGACCTATACTGGATCTTTTGCATTGAGGCATGGCGGAAAATTACCAGTTTATGCAATAGAAAATGTTCTAAGGAAAAAGCGGAGAATATGTAGCACCCACAAATTAGTAAAATGTAGTTAGCAAAAATGTTAATCAAACAGACCGAATTAATTTTGGGTAAGAGTTTTGAAGTGGCTAGTTTAAGTTGGAATAATTATATGGAAAAAAGCACTCATGTGAAAACAGTGGAAAATCGTAACTCGCAAATGAATATTGCTGGCAGTACTGTGCAAGCAGTCGATAAGAGCTCGCCACAGCTGAAAAAGTAAAGTATTGATTTTTTCCAGTTGGGTGTGTCATGTTTTTTCACTGGCTCAAGCCAAATCCTAGGCGAATTGAGAGTAGTCTATTTATGTTGGAGGTGCGGAATTTTGAGGAAAGAATTATAAGAAAAAGCGTCCTAAGTCAAAGAGAGCACACATGTCAAATTTGGTGAAATTCAGTTGAAAATTGTAGGAATAGATGTGGTTTACACAACATACACACAGACAGACGGACAGACAACTTGCCTTTTAATATATAAGATACAACAAAATGAAGTAGATTATTATGTGTCCAACCCTTGCTTCTTGAACCACCTTATATGGCAATGGTGATTGGTCAGTTGCTTTGTTGGGGTTGTACTCCTGTCACAATGCCAGTCACCATGACTCCAGCTAAAATGTAGAAAGCAAGGAAACAAAATCAGTTGCTTTTTTTCCCCCTTTGTGTTTTAACAGACTAATGTACAACTTTTGGGTTACAACTGGCCAATCAACAAGGCTCAGCAAATTCTCAACAAGCTATTCTTTGGTGCCTTACCAATGCATTACATAAAGAATCTTCAAAGTTGAATTTGATGAGAAAGGAGTAAGTTGCCTTAGCCACAGGATAGTTTACCAATCCATATTGATATAATATAAATACACATTCTCTCTTTCTGCCTTGAGAGACTAGCTTAAAGCACAGGAGTACATGCACAAACACAGACAAACACACACACACACACACACACACACACACACACACACGCACACACACTATCTCTCTCTTAAGGAATCTCTAAAAGGTAACACATTATTAAAGACAGAAACATTCAATTAAAATTAGATTTGGAACCGAGTGTCTAAATCTGAATGCGTTTAATATAAATGTTCTTATATTAAACACATTGAGATACCTGGCTCATAACATTGGCCTATATCGTGGTGACAGTTTGAGTATTTCCCATGGGTGTGATGGTCACACTCTTGGTAGATTTAGGAAGCAACTATATCCTACCTTTAATCAATTAGGACTTAAAATCTCAGTAACTACTAATCTCTGTATGGTTGATTATTTAGATGTTTCCCTAGATTTAAACTCCTCCTCATATAAAACTTTCCATAAGCCCAATGAAAAACTCACATATATCCTGTAGTATATAAAAATCTGATAGCTAATATTAGTAACAGAGTGTCTAACCTCTCTTCTTCCAAAGAAATTTTAAACAAAGCTGCCCCCTATTATAACAAGGCCCTAGCCAATAGTGGCTTCAAAGATAAATTAATATATAATCCCTCTAATAATAATCAAAATATTAATAATAGATCAAAGATAAAGTAGTTCATAACCACTCCAGTATTAATCAGGATAATGAGAAACCTAAAATAGGCCTAGGAAAATGATTTGGTTTGCTCCTCTCTTTCTCCTTAATATAAAAACTAAATTTGGTAAAAGATTCCTGTCATTCCTAGACAAACATTTTCCAGCCCTTCACAGATAGAGGAAAATATTCAATAGGCGTTCTGTGACATTATCATAGAGCTGCTGCCCCAGTGTGAAGAGTATCATTACACGTGGTCAATACCAAGAGCCTAAATCCAGTTGCAACTGTTGTGACCCAGAAACCTGTCCACTAGACCAACGATGTATGACTAAATCTATCATATATGAGGCAGAAGTTACTGCAACTGTAAATAATAATACAACTGTTAAGACCTCCACTGGATTATGAGGAGGAGAATTTAAAAATCGCTATGCCAGTCACATAGCCTCCTTCCGACATAGGAACAAAAGTAAAGCTACTAAGTTGGCTGGCTACATATGGACTTTGAAAGATAATGAAACAGCACATGTGATCAAATGGAAAGTAAATGAGAAATCCATACCTTATGATATGTGGTTTGCTCCTGAAGAATATGTTTGAGATTTCTCAACATATGAAACTATTAGTAGCGCTTTAATACATGTTTTGTAATCTTTACATAAATAATATTTATCTCTCACCAGATCGAGTACATTTTTTGTTGAATTTTCTATCATGGATCAATGCGTTATATGTATATATACATATTTAATATAATAAATGTAAAAATTAATATCTGTGTGTCAGTGTGTCACACTTAGACCCCCCCCTCTCTCACTATTCAATGACACTCCTACTATTCCTCATGATGGGGTGAGAGTAATAGTAGGCATAGAGATGGTGAGGACGGTGGCGAAGACAGACAGTGAGAGAGAGAAAGAGAGACAAAGAAATTTTGAGAGTTGATGATGTTTTTTTTAAAAGTAGTAGTGTTGATGGTGGTAGTGCAAGTAATGATAATAAGAGAGAGAGAGAGAGAGAGAGAGAGAGAGAGAGAGAGAGAGAGAGTGGACATGTGAGAGAAAGAGGGACTCAACATTGAATTAACCTGCTGAATAACATACTGAACAAACACACTTAGCCATTTAACCATGAAAAATTGTGCTTTAGACCAATAGTTTTCAATGTGGATCCTATACAATGGTGCACTAGGATGAAGAAACTTGTTTAAAAAACACCCTGAAATATGTTGCTAGAAATCCTCTCTGTACTAATTTACTAACACCACTTTTCAAAACAAGAATAAAGAAAAAATAATCTAAAAAAAGAAGACATAGGCAGAGGAGTGGCTGTGTGGTAAGTAGCTTGCTTAGCAACCACATGGTTCTGAGTTCAGTCCCACCGAGTGGCACCTTGCACAAGTGTCTTCTACCAGAGCCTTATGAGTGGATTCGGTAGATGGAAACTGAAAGAAGTCCACTGTATATATATATATATATATATATATATATATATATATATATATATATATATAATTATGTATGTATACATGTATGTGTGTTTGTGTGTCTGTACTTGTGCCCCCACCATCACTTGACAACCAATGTCAGTGTATTTACATCTCCATAGCTTAGTGGTTCAGCAGAAGTGACTGATAGAATAAGTACTAGGCTTACAAAGAATAAGTCCTGGGGTCGATTTGCTCGACTAAAAGTGGTGCTCCAGCATGGCCACAGTCAAATGACTGAAACAAATAAAAGAATATATCTATGAAGCTGGTCATAAAATTCCTTTGGGAATTTTCTAGAAAGATGAAAGAAATAATACTGAGAAAAAGCAACGTCAACAACAACAACAACAGCAACAAAATTATAACTGATCGTTCACACACATTCTTGGCTTTGGTACCAAAGAACAGGGTAGGCACAGCAGGTCAGTAGTGCTCAAAGTAGTCATGGTATATGTATGTATGTATGTATTATTTCAAGATTTCTTGCCAATAGAGAAAGAACCAGTTTTTAACCTAGATCCTAGGCTCCTTCATTGGAATTTTAACATCAACAACAGGGTATTTTTGTATGTATGTATGTATGTATGTATGTATGTATCAGGTCATCCCATAAGTTCTGTCCGATTTTACCTTTTTTAAAACTGAATGAAATTTAATAGTATTTTAGAATGTCTAATGGAATTAAAAATTATTTTTATGCATTTGTGTACATTTAAACTAATTAAAAATTATTTTATAGAATAATAGAATTAAAATTTCTTTGAATAAAACTTTTTCTAACATGGAAGTATCCAAAGAGCATTTGGGGAACATAATGCTTTATGAGTACAAAAAAGGTAACTCTGCAGCCGAAGCGACTCAAAACATATACTCAGTTTATGGGAAAGAATGCTTGAATGAAAGAACTTGCAGAAGATGGTTTGCAAAATTCAGAAGTGGAGATTTCAGCCTTCAAGATGAAGATCGAACAGAACCTCCAGTTGACTTTGATGATAAGCTCCTTGAGGTATTACTTGAAGAAAATCTTGCAGAATCAGTTGAAGAATTGGCAATAAACCTTAGTTCAAACCATACAACTGTTCATCGTCATCTTCAACACCTTGGAAAGGTTCCTAAACTTGGAAAATGGGTGCCTCATGAATTGGCCGAAAGCAACTGCAAATCCCGAGTTGACATCTGCTCTTCTCTCCATTCTCGCGAACTCATTTCACCCTTTTTGGATAGACTTGTGACGAAAAATGGATCTTCTATCGAAATGTTAAACGTTGTAAACAGTGGCTTGGTAAAAGGGAAAAAGCTCAACCACAACCGAGAAAGGAAGTTCATGGGAAAAAGGTTTTTCTCTCTATCTAGTGGAATTGCAAAGGAGTAATTCACTTTGAATTGTTACCACCTAATGCAACAATCAATGCTCAAGTCTACCGTCAGCAATTAGAGCGTTTGAACCAAGCTTTGAAGAAAAAAAGACCCGCTTTAGTGACTTGAAAAGTGATGCTTCATCAGGACAATGCGCGACCTCACACTGTAAAGATCACTTCACAGAAGATCGAAGAGCTTGGTTGGGAAAAATATTCCTCATCCACCTTATTCTCCCACCCTTGCTCCTTCAGACTACCATTTGTTTCGTAGTTTACAGAATCATTTGGGGGACATAACTTTCGCAAGCCAGGAGGAGGTCAAAACTGACATTTCAGAGTTCTTTGCTTTGAAACCAAAAGAGTTTTACATTGATGGGGTTAAAAAGCTTGTAAATAGATGGAAGGAAGTCATAGATAATCAGGGAAAGTACATTGATGATTAAATTTCAATTAAATATAACATTTGATCACTTGTCTTCTTTATTCAAAATTCGGACAGAACTTATGGGATGACCTGATATATATATGTATGTATTCTCATGCATATAGTCGCATATCTAGACATGCTCATATATATTTAAATAGTAAACTTTTGGAAAGTTTTACAGATTTTTACAGTTCCAGTGATAGATTGGATCTGTAGTCTTCAGATTACTTTTCTCCTTTCTCATTTTTAGAAGCCTAATTTCTCAAGATTGGTATTTAGGCAGTGTGTTACATATCCCAGTGCCCCAATAATTATAGGTATAAACCTGAACTTATAATCTAGATAGAGTAATTGCAGATTTCTCAATAGTTCAGCATAGGTGTTCTCTTTTTCACTGATCTTCAGCTTTATGTTAACATCTGCTGGGCAGTTAATCTCCACAACTGGGCATAGTTTCTCTTCTCTATCTCAAATCATTATATCAGGTCTGTTGCGCTTACATTTTATTGAGGTCTTCACTGGTACATTCCACCAGTATTCCTTTTTATTATGAGCGGCTATGGCTTCTACCATATTGTGGGTTTTTATTCTTTGTCCTCAGTATTATCTTTCCAACAGATTTCATTATAGAGTGTCCTAGCTACAACGTCATATCTCATCGGTAGATAATACCGTGGTGACATTTTTGGACAACTGCTTATGATATATGTGATATCTTCAGTGTGAACTCCACAAAGTCTGCATCAATTGTCACATTTTACTGCTTTTCCTGCATCTCTATCCCTTTTTTGCATCAGGAACTTGGTTGATATTTCCTGTTCCTGCATTGCAAACACATACCCTTCAAAGTGGGAGGTAGTAATCCGGCTATTGGTCTACAATAGACTACTTTGATGATCTATGTTACTATCATCACAGAACTTTCTACTAACATAACCATGTATGGTCTTCTGCTCTTATATGCTCATCCTTTCATCTGAGGATACGTTGCAGTAGAGTCGTGCGACTTATTTGGGTATGTATTCTAGGTTACCAGACAAGGAATGCTGCTCAAGAAGCTGCCTTCCAAGTCTTATGATGTTATTGGACTCATGTATGCAAACTTGGTCAAGAGATGCACTTCAACACTTGGTGGTTAAAAGATGTTGCCGATGGGATATGATACGGCATTGAAAGGCATTTTGGATCGATGTTAAGCCTCTGCCACTTTGTTTTTGTTTTAGGTAGACGTGGTCTACATCATTGTTTATGTGGAAATTATCTGTGCTTGTTAGTAACTTCCAGGTTTTCACATGAATGGTTCGGATCTCATCTAGCATCCAATCAAGCAGTCCAAATATTGGTATGAGTACTGGCACTGCAAACACATTGTGTGCTGCTGTTTTATTGAATGCAGAGAGATCTGAGGTCCAAAGTTTCTTTATTTGGTTGGAACATTCTTTAGTGTCACGTGTTTTGTTTTAGGTGCTATTGTAAGGTATATCTTCATCTACCGCCAGATTCTCGTAACATTCCTCGTGAAATACAGGGGAAACAGTTAAATCGTTGATGGAGATGCTGTTAGTCAGGTTTATAGTCTTCCCCCTTTTCACAACCATATAACAACGTTTATCCTGACCAAACTCCAACCCTACATCCTTTCAGAATGTTCTAACTAGCTCAAAGCTCTTTTTCATCTCATGCATAAAGTTTTTCTCTCTTTGCATAAAGTTTTAAGTCATCCACAAAGAAACAGTGTGTAATTTTGGTATTTCTGTTTCCTTGTGAACCAGTGAGATATCCTTCAGACCTCCTTAGCATGAATGACAAGGAATTTACAGAAAATATAAAGAGCATCACAGAGAGGCTGTCACCTTGGAATATGCCTTTGCGACACTGTATTCTATCAGTGATAATACAGCCACTCATTGTGTTTAAGTTTAATATGGTGGCCCACGATGAAATCATGTCAGCTATGGTTTCGACTATTCTCACTGGAACTATAGCAAGTTGAAGGTTTCTGGAATCCATGAGTGGGGAACAGAGTCAAAGACATTCTTGTAGTCTCGCCACATTGAAACTAGGTTCCTCCTATGCTCTCACACCTCTGACATCACAGTTTTGTTGATTAACAATAGCTTAGCACATCCCCAGGCTCCCTTCTTCCCAGCTGTTTGTTCTGCTGTGATAATGTTATTGGTTTCACAATGGTGTTGCAGGAATAGTTTTAAACTGCTGTATATATTTTATACATTAAGTTCTGGCATGAAATCGGCTGGTAGTTTTTTGTCATGTAGGTAGTTCTGCATTTGGGGATCAATTTTGTCTGTGCCAGAGCTAACCAATGTGGTATGCTACTGTTCCCAATAAAAGCTTGCTGGTACAGATTGATAAGATATGGTTGTAGAAAGTTAGCTTCTTGTACCAATATCCATCAATCAACTCTCTTCCAGGTGCTTTCCCATCCTGGAGTTTCTGGATCACAGTTAAAGGGTATCACCATCAATGCTGTATGTCTTGGATGTAATGCAAGAGCAATAACTTCTTTGGATTTCTTCCAGTCACAGAGCATCTGGGTTAAACTCCTTTCTTTTCACTCGAGGTTTTTCTCCAGAAGGAGTCTATAGTCTTCTCGGGAAAGAGCTTGTGTGATGTTCATTGCTCCTCCTCTCATGTCTCTGTAAACTGCTGCCTGGTTCTGATTAAAATTCTTTTTTATTGTTTTTCTCTTGGTTATTCTTTTCTGATTTTGGGGTTTCTCACTGACAGCGTTTAGCTCCTGTTTGAGGGTAATCAGTTTGTAAGTGAGTGTCCTCTTTTGCTGTTTCTTTTGCTGTTGGCATATGATCAGTTTTGTCTTTTGTTGTTTTTTTTTTCTGGATGGTAATGAATTCAGAGAGGAAATTCTTTTTACCAGACGTCTTAAAACAGATGCTAAAGGCAAAATAATTTTCAAAGGCACTCTCACTTTTTTCGAGGAACATAATATTCCCCTGAGAAACATATGAGTTTGTGCTAATGACAGTGCTCCACCCATGATTGGCAGATAGAGAGATTTTATTGCCTGTTTAATAAATGCTGTATTTCGTATAAACTGTGTACTAACACCAGCAACACTTACTTGCAAAACAATTAAGTGCACACCTGCACGATGCCCTTAATATTGTGATATTATTTACAAGACCGCATCTTTTATGAATTCTGAAATCAAAATGAACAATTTGAATGCTTTGTAATTCACACAAACATGATATGGTTATCAAAATGTAAACTGTCTGCGTCAGTTTTTTTTTTTTTTTTGTACTTTGGTATATTATTGTCTCATTCCTGGCTAACAACAATCTCAGCCAACAAACGGTTGCAGCTAAATGTGATATATTTTATTTATCAGAGATATTTGATAAATATATCTGATAAGCAGCTTCAAGAAGACTTTGATCTTTTATCCTCCAAAGTACAGCTCTAGAAAATAAATATTATATGCTGTGTATTATTACAATTTCCCTGTTTGGAATCAATTAACATTAATCTGCATGATGGTGACCTTGTATTATTTACTGAACATATGAAAAACTTGCCTAATGATATGCAAGCTTAGTTTAATGACCTGCTGCAGTTAAATATACCGCGTTGGGTGACATTTCATGTTGCTGATGTAGATATCTATTTGCAGAAGAATCTCATTGAATTGCAGAATGATGAAATATTTCTAGCAAGATTTAAAGATGGAGAACATAATGTATGGAAAAGAAATGACACTGCTACAAAGTTTCCTCCTCTATCCTGGAGTGGAAGTGCAGTTGTACTTTACTGCTTTTCTTTTATCTTCCTTTGTTGAATTTGGTTTCAGCCATGTCACTAATTTACTGTGAAAAGCTGATAATCGAATCAACATTGTAGAAAAAGGTGATCTTCAATTACCATTGAGAACATAAGAGCAGAACATTTTAAAACTAGCAGAGCAGCACCAACCACCAGACTTGCATTAAAGAAATTAACACTAAAGTACTACCTTATATTAATAAATATATACCTTAGGAACATTAATTTTCTGTAGAATTTAGTTAAGAAATTGGTTATAGGTCTACAGTACACAAGATATGTTAACGATTTTAATACAAGTCCTAATATGATTTTTTAAACATTGAATGGGTATGGTGGATGTGGGGGAGGGTGCATAGAAGTAAAATAAGAATCAAAGGGGTTCACAGGTAAGAAAAAAATGTTAAGAACCCCTAGTTTATGTAGATGTTGTTGAAGTTGAGAGTTTGATACGTAGGTGAGAGATAGTATTTTCAAGAAACTTTTCCTCAAACTTGACCCAATTGTAAATGAGGTATGAAATAAAATATGTGGATAATTTTTGGCAAAGAAGCTATAAGGAAGAAGCTATAAAGAATATTTTATGTTGAGCTTTTAGATTTAGCTGAGTTTCGTTAATTTCATATTATGTGCTATTTTTCCATAATCCTCTTTCATGTGACCAAGATATTTATGATTTTGTTGCATTTCTGATCTTTCTGATGTCTAAGGATGGATGTTTAGGTGTATGATCCATTTTGCAAATTTAATTCTAGAGAAATGAAAGGGCATATTTATCTAGTCTTGTGTTACCCATTTTGCCCCGCCTATATTTGTCTTTTATATGCCAAGTGAAAACTGATAATTTTCTGAAATATTGTTCTGAATATATTATAGGTTTTACTGCGAATAGAGAAGGTGTTTACTCCATTGATACAATTTTGGCAAGGTAGTGAACATTTGTAAAAAATCTATTTTATTCAAAGTCAAAAATGCAGTAAATATTACTTATTGTACCCCACCTACTCTTAATGGAAACTGGAAAAGAAGACTTTTGGAAATAGCTGTTTCAATTTTCCTGTTTTTATCGGGGGGGGGGGGGCACTTTCTTTCTTTCTTTCTTTTTTTTTAACACATTACAAAACAATGAAGGGAAGCCGTTTTATAAAAAGAATTTTTGAAATCCACGTCTTTGAAATATTGGTGTCTCTACCCCACTCGCTCCTTCTTTCTCTCTCTTTTTCTCTCTCTCTCCCTCCCTCTCTCTCTCTTTCTCTCTCTCTCTCACACACACTCATCTTATCTTTGGAACAGCAACAACCACAAAAATGATTCCTGTCTTTTTCGTAATTTTCTGTCATTTTATCTTCTACATTCTGAAACATATGTAACTCACATTAAAAGAAAGAAAACCTTACCCCACCCCCACTCTTCGCCACCGCAAGTGGATGTGTGAAAAACGAAAGTTTAAGTTTTTTTTTTAAATTGCAAGTTATAATTTTTATTGCCTTCACAGTATTTACTATTTTACAAAATCAAACTAGAAAACACGACAAAACAGAGAACACAATTGAAAAAATTAAAAAGAAAAAAGAAAAAAAGGAAAAAAAACGGATCTTTATGATTTGACGGGCAACACTTGTTTTCTTAACGAAACACTTTCAAACTTGGGACACTGGTAGAATGTGTCATACGAAACAACTTTTTCTCTTAGCCTTCTTAACAAAAAGTTGTACATCGCAAGTTATTTCATGTTAAAGTTGTCGTATTTCTGTAATTTCAACCAATCACTGACGTCTATTCAGCTGAATACAGTCAGTGCTCTTTTGTAAACAATAAATTTCTGCTGGTGTTAAGTGTGTTATTCCCTGTGACATATTTCATCCGGTTTAATCGTAATTTATACGCATATGCGGGTTCTAGAGTTAGGGTTAGTTTTAGGGTTACGGTTAGGGTTGTAGTAACGCCTTGTCTCATGCGCATGCATGGTGATTGGACATCCAAGTTTGGCGCCCTTATTCATTCTCTTTCTCGGCCGGCCGGCCATGAGCCCAGACGTGTCAAGCAGTGTCTCCAACATTCCGGCTCTGGAGGCAGCTCATTCCAACATTCCAGCTCTGGAGCTAGACAAATAACCACTCAACATCATTGACGGCGTCTCAGCAACCAAAGGGCGAAGTGCTGCCTATTTCCTCTGTAAATAAATATTGTTGTGTTGATGGTTCGGAATCTGCGTTCCGTTGTTTCTTTTAGAAATTTAATGTACGGAAACGGTGTACACCTAATGGTGTATAACCACTTCCCTATAATTGGTGACCCCGAGTAAGAACAACCGCAGCCGAGGATTCTGATCTACCGACCAATAATACTACACTGCCGCTGCAGACATAAGTAAATACGGCATTTCGAACAGCTACCCAACTCAAGAACAAACGCAGCCCGGAGATTTCCTACAATTGATGACCCTGAATAAAGAACGACTGCAGCCGAAAATCTGAGCTACATATCAATACTACAATTGGTACCCCGAGCTAAAAGATCTACAGATCTCGTTTCAACAGCCATTGAATTCGTATGTTTCGCGACGTTCAACATCAGGATTGCCTCTACATTCTCATCTATCACAAGTGAAAAACTAAGAAAATTTTTCTACGTTAAAGTTTTTCATTTTGTCAATGACTTCCAGAGCCCATAACCGAAAATTTCTTTACTGCTAAGACCTTTGTGGTTTTTCACACAAAAAATTTCACGGTTATTTCATCCTAACAACTTTTTGAGCAGTTTCCTACATGTTTCACGAGACGTCAATTCATTCTTACACAGCGTCCTCTACTTGCTGAAAATAGCAGTAAAATGCACAGTTACATTTCAGTGAGTACATAACATTTATTGATGCTTACTTGTTCCCAGTTCAGCATATTTCGTCACCTCTCCGTTTCTCTCGGCCGGAGAATGGAAGAGTTACTGGCTTATCTTCATTTGCACGGGATCTTTTGGTCATTTTCGCTCGCAGCTCCGAATTCATGACAGCATTTTCCAGCAATGCCACCAACGGTACCTCTCAAATAGACGCCCTGTCAAATTTCTCTCTCCTGATACGCAACAGCAGCAGCACTTACAGCAGTTAATTCAAAAGCTGCAGTCGAACAACAACAATAATTCGAGCAATATGGCTGTGTTGCCACAAATGTATTATTCGTCCTATACACAGCAGCAGCACTTTCAACTACGTATTACAAGATTCACCAACAGCGTCAACATGACATCCTTACCACCACACACATACAGAACACAGCTATAACCAGTTTCCAGCGCCGACGTCTTCACCACCAAGGTACTGTACCACATTGTCGTCGCCAGCAACACCAACATCAACAAGCCCGGTTTTTATCTCGTCTCTGTTAGAGTGGATGTTTTCCACTCACGATCAACAGACCATCCAGAATATTCAGTACCAGGTAACAGGTCCCAGCCAGCATCCGACACTCAACTACAGCTCTGCTCCTTGACCGCAACATCCTGCGTATGAACATTCTAAATCTCCTTGTGTAACTTTTATAGAATATTCCGTACCAGGTAACACAGGTCCCACCCAGCATCGACGCTCAACTACAGCTCTGCTCCTTGACTGCAACTTCCTGCGTATGGACATTCTATCTCCTTGTGGAATTTTAATACGAAATGGTTTTCTCCATATCAGTGTTTTAAGACTTTTCACAGTCTATGTTACAGACACTTTTACTATGTTCTGTGTTTTTTTTCTCACACACACACTTGTGCACTCATATATTTTCTTTCCTTTCAGAAAAAAACAATCAGACTTTTACATCGCGTGATTCCAGTTTCCTGGACAGTTGTCATCACAGTTGTTTTGTCATTGTCAATTCATTTGTACATTGCATGCATGTATCTCACAAGTGTACATTCATTTCTTTGATTTTTCTTTGTGTGTGTTTGTTCCACATCTTGTGGTTGGTTTCGGTGGCCATCTTGCCTCAGGCGTTCCTCCAAATTTTCTATTTTCGTGCTTTCAGCACTCGCAGGGGAGCCATGTAGTAACGCCTTGTCTCATGCGCATGCGTGGTGATTGGACATCCAAGTTTGGCGCCCTTATTCATTCTCTTTCTCGGCCGACCGGCCATGAGCCCAGACGTGTCAAGCAGTGTCTCCAACATTCCGGCTCTGGAGGCAGCTCATTCCAACATTCCAGCTCTGGAGCTGGACAAATGGCCAACCAACATTACTGGCGGCGTCTCGGCGGCCAAAGGGCGAATTGCTGCCTATTAACTCTGTAAATAAACATTGTTGTGTTGATGGATCGGAATCTGCGTTTCGTTGTTTCTTCAGAATTTAATGTACGGAAGCGGGTATACACCTAATGGTGTATAACCACTTTCCTACAGGGTTATGATTATTTTTTGCCATAACCTCATTCATAACCCTAACCCTAACCCTAACCCTAACCCCAACCCTAACCCTAACTCTAAAACCCGAACTCTAACCTCTGCAAGGCGAGTTGCCAATGAAGACAGGAATCTCACAGTAAGTGGTCCGACCCCACTAAACGTCTCGAACGCCAAAGGATGGAAAATGTAGTTGGCTGACAGATTGCGGTATTTCAAGATTTTGTTCCGGTCGGCCACAGAAGCTGTGGATCTCGTCTTGACCGCAGTATCCAGGATGTGAGAAGAAGAAAAAGAGTCGCTAACTGTGACATCTCAGACAAGGGACCAGGGACACAGGGTGAGGCCATCAGATCTCTTCCCATCACATTTGGACAATCCAGATGGTTCTAAGATGGAGGGGATGTTTTCCCGAGCCAAGCTCCTCTGTATGATGCGCGAAGCGATCAGCATTCAGGCGGCATGAACAAGTGTATCAATAAAGCGACATTTTCGGTCATTTGTTTAAACTTTCTCTCCTAACTCATCAAATTTAATTATTTGAAAGAGATAGGTTTTGAGATTTAAATTTGGCAATTTTCTAAGATTTTAATTCTTGTCTATAAGGGGCCCACCGAACCTGAAGTGTACCGTGATCCCTATGGTTTAAATCCGACCCTGAATCTGAAAGGTATTTGTAGAACATTTCAGGAAAAAAAACAAAAAAGAAAAAAACATCAATTTTTCTGAAAGTTATGAGTAAACGAAGTCATGAGGCAAAATTGAGTGGTTATGATGTAGTGAAAAGTATTGAAAGTGACTTTGTGAAGTATTTGTAAAACAATCAAAAGATGGTTTTAAAGAAATTAAATTAGGAAGTTGTAAAGCACAAACTTACCTCGTAACAATTCTGAGCAAAATTGAAACTTGAATATTTATCTGATGGTTTTTAAGCCATTGACTGGTTTAACTTTGTATGATATCAATGTTTTTCCGAAAAAAGCACCTCCCCTCTGCCCTCTTTTACACCATTTACTTTCACGAGAACTTTGTTATATAGGTTTATTATCATTATTTGCAACATACAAAATATAAAAAAGTAAGTGGCTGATTAAGAGAGAAAGAAATAGTTTTAATAGGAAATACACGGTGAAAGTAGATTAGGGAAGATTTCACTTTCATTTTTGTCAATGACCTCAGTGAAACTTACCTGGTGACAACCGATTGGCATGTTTCCCCCACCCACAAACCTTCTGTGGGTACACACAGAGCCTTACCTACTCAAATGTGCACCCTGTCCCCAGGTTTGTTTCCGCATAACATTCAGAAAAATGGATATTTTACGAAATTTTCTTCAAATATGCTTCAGATGACGTAGTTTACGATTATATAAGAATTTAATGCGAAAACTAAAGTAGGTCAGTGCTCACAACCGCACACAATGAGACACATAACGATATCTTTTTGAAGTTCAAAGTTTGTAGATATGCGATACGCGTCAGTATGTATTCTTTTATTCTTTTACTTGTTTCAGTAATTTGACTGCGGCCATGCTAGAGCATCGTCTTGAAGGGTTTTTAAAGTTGAAGAAATTGACACCAGGACTTATTCTTTGTAAGCCTAGTACTTATTCTATCGTTTTTTTTTCTTTTTGCTGAACACTAAGTTCCGGGAATAAAGACGCACCAAGCAATGGCGGGGTACGGACGGAGACACACACACACACACACAAATACATACACACACAGAGACATATATATAATTAGTCGTCTCTCCCACATCTGACACACGTTACACACACACACAGATATATATATATATATATATATATATATATATATATATATATATATATATATATATATATATACTCTACACTCTCGGAGTGGTTGGCGTTAGGAAGGGCATCCAGCTGTAGAAACTGCCAGATCAGATTGGAGCCTGGTGCAGCCATCTGGTGCAGCCATCTGGTTCGCCAGTCCTCAGTCAAATCGTCCAACCCATGCTAGCATGGGAGGTGGGCGTTAAATGATGATGATGATGATGATGATATATATATATATATATATATTTCTGTGTGAGTTAGAGGTTGAGAAACCATCTAAGGGATAGTACCTATCCAATATACTGCTGGTGGTGTACCCAATTATTCATAGTCAAGTGCTAGTTATTGCACTCGCAATTGAGTGTTATATATGGGCAGGGGTCAAAAAAGGGATTTACCCATGATTTATACGGCGAATAAGAAAACGGAGAGGATATAGAATTGACAGACATTAGCCAGTAAGCATTCAAGCATGTCTATCTATTCAGTTGTATTGGATGAATACACACACATGTATGAGTGATACAGATTAACGAGTGGGAAAAGCTGGTAACTGCATAGACAAGGATGTGAATACCTACAAATGAGCAAAAATATAAATGGGTGGGCAGGTACTAGTTCCTTACGGCCGTTTCTACCAAGAGGCAACAAAATCTTCCAGGTTATCTCCATCACTTCAATGTTGTGCAGGGATGAACAGACAAGGCTTGGGTAATGGATGTGCTCCCAGGCATCTTCAGTGGGTCCAAGTAGTTGGGTGGGTGGGGGTCGGATAACCCATATAAAAGTCAGTTAAGAATAGATAAGGTGTGCCTATACTTTTAAATAGAATAAGAATAAGAATAAGAGCAGAAACAAGAATAGAAGTGAAATACAGCATAGTACAATATTGTGTGGAATACATAACATTGTTCTTTTAACAGTCATGGATTAAACGTTTTGGATCATTTTCCCTTTTTTGTTTACGTGAAAATTATGTGTGCTTGTTAGTATTTTTCGGGTTTTCACATCAATGGCTCAAATTTCATCTTTGCCTGTCCTCTTTTGGAAATACCGTGTAGTATTAAGGTCGATGATATTGGCTCATCCCCTCCCTACAAAAATTGTTGGCCTTATTCCAAAATTAGAAATCATTAATCCTTTTTGACCATCTTATTTCAGTCATCCGTAATTTCCATCTCATTGACAGGTTGTCATCGAAGGGATTGCAATACAGGGGAAATAACTGATACATACTGTCAAAGAGTTATTCACTTTGACAGATTTAAACCCTTGAATAAATGAATTTTTTATGAACAAAAACATCGGTTGTCAACGTTCTCAGTCACATATTTAGCTGAGAATACTGTTAAAGAAAGGCACAGCGGGAGAGAGAGAAAGAGAGAGAGACAGACAGACAGAGTGGTGCTGCTACTGTTGCTGGTGCTAGTGCTGGAGGTGGTGATGGTGAGTGGATGGAGAAAAGTAATTTTTTGTGAATTGAACTAAATTTTTTATATCACCTAATACTTAACGCATGCGCATCACAAACTTGCGATTCACATTAGAAAGAAACCAGTTTCCCCTTCGCCTGTCTTATGCAATGACTATCCATAAATCTCAAGGGCAGACATTTGATAGAGTGGGGCTGTTCTTGCCTGAACCTGTATTCGGCCATGGTCAGCAATATGTTGCATTCTCAAGAGCTTGCAACTTATCTGATGCTTGAGTTAAAGCTATCAACACTGACAAAGAAGGGACGAGAACAGGGGTAACTTACACGAAGAACATAGTCTGCAAAGAAGTAAGGATTAAAAGATTTATACAAATTGAAATGACCCATCGCCTTGGCTTATAAGTTTCCAACGTTGTGATTTTCAGCGTTTACCATCTTAATAATACTAAGACTCTAGGGATGTTTATTTGTACCCGAAATATCTCAGAAATAGTATATTTTTTCTTAATCTTTTTTTTCTTTGCATATCACTTTCGTGACATTTGGACTTCTATTTATTAATGAAAAGATGTAAACACAATTTTTGTTTATTTCTTGAAAAAAAAAAAGAAGACGAAACATAGCTTCCGTGACATCAACACGCATACACACATACAGAATACACTCACATATAACGAATGTCATGGGGTGTCAATCAACACAGACACACGTCCGCCATCTTTGATATATCGCGGCACTCCATCGGTTACGATGACAAGGGTTCCACTTGATCCGATCAACGGAACAACCTGCTCGTGAAATTAACATGCAAGTGGCTGAGCACTCCACAGACACGTGTACGCCTTAACATAGTTCTCGAAGAGATTCTGCGTGACACAGAGTGTGACAAAGCTGGCCCTTTGAAATACAGGTACAACAGAAATAAGAAGAGCGACTGAGAGAAAGCTGTGGTGAAAGAGTACAAGGTTCGCCACCATCCCCTAGCGGAGCCTCGTTGAGCTGTAGGTGTTTTCACTCAAACACTCACAACGCCCGGTCTGGGAATCGAAATCGCGATCCTACGACCGCGAGTCCGCTACCCTAACCACTGTCTGTGGCGTATACATAGACATAGTCTTCGTGCGCTCTGATCAAACAAAAGAACATTGACTTTTAGACGTACACAATATTTTAACGATTTAGAAATATTTTTAACTAAATGGGATTTCAAAAATGTAAGTTGTTTGCTCAGCAAGAATTTATACTTTAGCTTTCTTCAAACAGAGAATATTTTAATGGCTTTTTAATTATTTTCAGGTCGTTAATTTCCATGAAAATATGTTATTTATTTACTTTTGTTATAAAGTGAAAGAGAGGAGAAAGTGAAAGATATGTGTACGTGTATATGAAATGGGCGTGTGTGTGTGTGTGTGTAAGAGAGAGAGGGGGAGGGGGAAGAGACAGAAGGGAAATGAGAGAGAAAGAGAGAGAGTAAGCGAAGGAATGTTTGTCATGTATACGTACATACATCAATACACATGCGTGCATCTTTTTTGTATGTACATGTGCATGTGTGTTTGTGTGTGTGTGAGAGAAAGAGAATGAGCGAGAGTGAGTGAGCGAACGTGTGTGTTCTCATGTATATGTAAGTGGCACTCTCTCTCTCTCTCTTTCTCTCTCTCTCTCTCTCTTTCTCTCTCTCTCTCTCTTTCTCTCTCTTTCTCTCTCTCTCATGCACACACACAAAGAGGATCCTTATGATTTGACGACCAACACTTGTTTTCTTAACGAAACATTTTCAAACTTGGGACACTGGTAGAATGTGTCATACAAAACAACTTTTTCTCTTAGCCTTCTTAACAAAAAATTGTACATCGCAAGTTATTTCATGTTAAAGTTGTCGTATTTCTGTAATTTCAACCAATCACTGACGTCTATTCAGCTGAATACAGTCAGTGCTCTTTCGTAAACAATAATTTTTGGCCGGTCATAAAAATGTTATTCCCTGTGACATATTTCATCCGGTTTAATCGTAATTTATACGCATATATTGTTTATATAACCCTATAACCCTAACCCTAACCCTAAAACCCTATAACTCATAACCCTAACCCTAACCCTAACCCTAACCCCAACCCTAACCCTAACCCCAACCCTAACCCTAAAATCCGAACCCTAACCCTAAACTAGAGTTTGATTTGAAGAAGATTTGGCTGCTATTTCTAGGAAATGAAGCACTTGGTGGAGGTGTATTAATAATTCTGCCAGCTCCAATAACAAGTGCAGGCAATATTCAAGTATTTTGATGGCTTTTTCCACTTTGTTTACGAACAGTCTAGTTAATCGGAAATGTCAGAACTAACGGGGATTAATACCATATACACCGTCACAGCAGTAACTGTATTCAACTGAATAGACGTCAGTGATTAGTTGAAATTATCGAAATAAGACAATTTTTAACGTGAAATAACTTCGGATACAAAATTTTTTATCTGTTCTATACCGCAAAATATAGAAGTATACGAAGTTTGAAAGTGTTTCGATACCAAAAACACTACATAAAAAAATGTTGGCCGTCAAATCATAAAGATCCCACAAACACACATACACACACACATACACACGTCCATTTCATATACGTGTTCATACATCTTTCATTTTCTCCTCTCTTTCACTTTAAACAATTGTAAATAATTAAAACAATTTCATATATACATATATTACACACAGACACACACACACACACACACACACACACACACACACACACACACACACACATACATATATATATATATATATATATATATATATATATATATATATATATATATATATATAATTGTAAAATCTGGTAATTAGTCATATATTAATTAATATCGATTAATTATCAGTAGGCCAGCACTTCTAAAGAATCAAAGAGATTCAGAAATATTATCTGCAATCTCAGGGGCTTAAGGTACATTTTAAAAAATAACGTCGACCACTAACGTGGACAATTGATGCGCTAGAAATAGATCACATCTTGTGTCTATTAAAACCTAAATTGTTCTCAACATGAAATATAGCAGCATACCAAAAACGTGAGCGGGCAAGACATTTAAAATCACCTAAACAAGCATTATTAAACAGGAACTAGTTTCGGATTTAACAAATTCTTACCATTTGTCTATTCCTCATCAGCCTGATTTGTAATGAACCGTAATCATCAGAATCGTATACAGAGTTGCCCACCGCCATTGGTGCGCGTGCATATGGTTCTGCTAATTACAACTTAATGGTAAAATTCAAAAGTCTTCGTTTTGGCGCGCTAATTCCAGGAATATATCCGCAGAAAATATTTACTGCGTCTTTTATATTCAGTATGAGAACATGGGCAATGGTTAAAATATTGTAAAATCTGGTAATTAGTCATATATTAATTAATATCGATTAATTATCAGTAGGCCAGCACATCTAAAGAATCAAAGAGATTCAGAAATATTATCTGCAATCTCAGGGGATTAAGGTACATCTTAAAAAATAACGTCGACCACGAACGTGGACAATTGATGCGCTAGAAATAGATCACATCTTGTGTCTATTAAAAACTAAATTGTTCTCAACATGAAATATAGCAGCATGAGGAATAGACAAATGGTAAGAATTTGTTAAATCCGAAACTAGTTCTTGTTTAATAATGCTTGTTTAGGTGATTTTAAATGTCTTGCCCGCTCACGTTTTTGGTATGCTGCTATATTTCATGTTGAGAACAATTTAGGTTTTAATAGACACAAGATGTGATCTATTTCTAGCGCATCAATTGTCCACGTTAGTGGTCGACGTTATTTTTTAATATATATATATATATATATATATATATATATATATATATCTTTCAACTACGGTAATAGTTGAATAATATTTTTAACGTAGCTTTTTTGTCACAGTCAGCGTCTTCCAAGCAGTTTCACTAATTCAGTTTTAATCGAAATCAAATTTACTTTTCTGAATTATGTTTGACAAAGTGATAAGCTACATTTAGATAAGCTGCAGTAGAACAAAAGTTAAGACAAAAAGTGTATAGACCAACCTGGTTGACTGACGAGTAATAACAGAAGTCTGCATCTTCGTATCACGTCGGGGGAATTTATGCGGTGGGAATATATATTCAGTTCCAGGTGTTGATATGGCTGCGTGTATGTTATTACAAGAGTTCATATAGAGATAAAGAATAAATTCAAGAACTATATTTACTACGTAAAATGTATTTTATTTACTGGTCGGTGATGATACATAATCAAAATGTAGAATGTAGTTGAATGAAGTAATTCATGCAAAAAAGTTCAGTGATAAGAAATTTAGAAATAAGTGGTGGTTTTCAGTCATGTGGCATAGAGAAACAGACGGACATAACAATGACGTGAATGGCTCTAAGTTTAATCGACTGAGAAGTGAGAGCAGGGTTAGCAAGCTGTTTTTATTAATGAAACTACCAAGAGAAACGCTAAGCTTCTTGAATAATTAAGAATCCGCTCTCATTACTCAGATGCTTCGAGAATCATAGTAAAGGGAGATTACTCTATATACCTTCTTACAAGGGATATCATTCAACTATTTAGCTACATAGGCCACTACACATATATACATATACGAGAGAGTGAGAGGGGAGGATGGAGCTGAGTGTCGTTGTGACTGTTAGAATGCCCAGAGCCATCATTATTATTATTAGTAGTATTATTATTATATTATACAATGTAGCTAATAATCCATAAAGCACACTGAAGTACTTTTTATTTTATCAAAGAACATCAAATAGCTTGATAAACGTCTCCGTGATATACATTAATTGTTTCGATAACTTTATCCAACATGGGTATTGTTAACCTACGATTTGTATTTATTATAGACAAAAATTTAGGTATCAATGACGTCATCAATATCAAAGTAATCCTTGTGAATCCTGATAAGTTCAAGTCTTCTCGACTTATTATATTGTTGCAAGCAAAGAAAAAAGATACGATTAGAAACAGTTTCATAATGGATTTACCAATCTCGTATCTCAATGGAAAATTATGGTTAACAATTGTCTTGAACAAATTGGCATTTAGGAATTCCTCTCCATAGCTTGACTGAACCAAACTTGGACAAACGGTTTTGGTGAGTTTTATAGATTGAACTATTATTGAGTTATACTGCTTTATAATGGCGTTCAAAATTGCAACGGTATACACGAAAAACATGGTAACAAACCATACGTCACCAACATTATCCGGTTTAGCAAGAACTGCAACAGCTATCGAAAATGTGTAGTTGCATACGTTTTCAAAACTTGTAAGAAATATTTCGATTGTATCAAGAGTCCATAACGTATATAATACAAACAATAGAAAACTAAAAAGTACAGCAGCAATCTCGAAAATACGATTATTTTTCCTATAGAGTGGGAAAATATAAACTTTGGAATAACTGAAAGGTAAAGTTAAAATCAGATAAACAACTGGGATTCCATAATACAAGAGGCACAGAAATAATTCACAGACTGAAAATACAGCAAATAAAATTGTAATGGAAACAAAGGGCCAAAGTGTAATGAATTGCCAGAAAATATTTCTTTCGTAGTAATACAACCAAATTTTCTTTATACGGTTAAACCAAGTTTCTATTATTAAATACCAGAAATTTGGGTTTAATGCAGTAGAAATATTAGCTTTCAATATTGCATAGAGTAGATCATAATCCTGTACTGTAGAAACATTTAAATTGCCATACTTCTCTAATAAACTCGTATTTTGAATGAGAAATGTGCAAGTGGATCTTTGATGTAATGTATTATAAGCGATAGTCTCACTTACTCGACTGGGAAGAACGAAGAAGATAAAGTTGAAAGACACGTAACAGATTAACCATACTAACGGACCCCCAAACCAGCCGTCTGTATTCTCATAACTTTCTGGGATACCTAATATTAAGGCGCGATGTCCCAACGGTATATCATCTTGGAAAAGTATGTTTGTTGTTTCATATAAAAAGAAGTAATGCATCAAAAGATCCAGGAAAATTATTGAAAGAGACGATAGAATAAAAAAGAATCTTCTTAGTTTTGAGGCAACGAAAGTGGAATGGTGAAAGCAAAATAACCAAGACAGAAAATGAGGGAAATTGTAAGTATTATGGTTTTCGTTGATCCATTCTAAGTTGCATGGCAATGTGTTTTGACGGGATTTAGCTAATGAAAGAAAACTAATAATTAAGGGAAAATATGCCCATAGAATAGCTCCGACGATATTTGCATAATTGACAAACATACTATGTTCCATGATATTTCCAGAACAAATCGATTTTGGGTGATAAACATTGCTTCCATTTTTATAGAGTTTACAGCAATAGTTCTTCGCTAATTCTCGATTTATACCCAATCTTCTGTAAGCTTTTAATGCCTCAGGGCTGTTCTTCTTCATGTCCTGAGATAAATTTATTAGAAAACACATGTGACCAGATTCTCCTCTTTTCAATGTATCGATCACTGCGATTTTCTTCAATTCCTGGAAAATCAAATATAGTAAATCATGTCTCTGAATATTTTGTTTTCCACAATTTATATCGATATCAATCCGTGGAGTAGCAATGTAAGTTCCTAGTAAATTCAAAGAGCGCATTGAAAAATCATAATAGAAATTCTTATACGCCATCAAACCATCTGGTTCGTCTGGAATCCAGGTAAATTGTCTCGCGTTCGCGAAATAATCCATTGATACAGGTTTCAGAAGGTCATCTAGCTTTTTATCGGATAAATGGACTTCAAAATTGAAAACCTTTTTATCTGATCTTACTAAACGAGATAAAATCATATTGACGTCGGGAGAAATCTTAATTTCACAATTATTTCCAAGTTCCTTCGCTTCTGTGTTTAATGATATTAGAATGACAATAAAAGTAATCACAAGGAAAAGTGTACCGGTTGCTGTTATTGTCATCTGCATGGCAGCCATATTTCGTTTTCTGTAAGAGAAAAATAAGATATATAGAAGTCATAAAATAATGAAGATTCATTTTAGTTTCGTTATTTTGTAAATATTTGAAATAAAGAGTATTTACTTAAAGTAAATGAATGAAGAGCAGGAGAACTTGCAGGACGAACATAATAGAACAGTAGTTAAATAGCACATGATTTAGGACAGTAATTCAAACGTCGAATGTGCTTGTTTTCAATTTATCACATTATCTGATGCAAACTTTACATAACTGAGTTATGGAAAATGTGCACACATATGTTTTTGTTTTATAAAGATAACTAGCATAAATGTGAATATAATTGGCCTGATAAGAAAAAGAAACATAATAGGAGTGACAAAAGAAACGATCCTTGGTGGAAAAAAAGAATACAGATGGGGTTAGATATGCTTTCAGAAAAGAAAAGGGGGAGATTAAAAGCAAACAAAAATATAGGGCACTGAACAGAAAGTATGATATTGAAAGAAAGGGCCTGAAAGTGGTAATAGAGGAACTGAAGCAGCGCCTCGTTGCAAAGAAAGCAAAGATGGTGAGATACGACCAAAGAATGAAGGGATACCAGTAGAATAGGTTATTTAGCGTAGATCAGAAGAAATTCTACAAAGAAATTAATGGAGAGTGTACAGATGAAAAGTTGATATCAGATAACATTGAAAGTCAAAGGTTACATCTAGAACAAAAGCAAGGATCACAAGAAAGATGCTGAATGGTTGCAAGAACTGAAACAAACAGTAGTTTGTCCACAACAGATAGAACTAGACATTTCAGTTAGGGAAGTGAAGGGAATCAGCAAAACAATGGACGACTGGAAAGCCTCTTGACCAGATGGATTTCAAGGCTACTGGGTCAAAAGATTTAGTGAATGTCATTCCCGAATAGCTGCGCAACTCAACACCTTATTAAATGCCGATCTAGTAGCACCAGTGTGGTTGACAATGGGTAGGACAATGCTGTGTTTGAAAAACATCGATAACGGCAATACGGTAGACAATTACAGGCCGATATCCTGTTTGTCACTTACGTGGAAATTATTCACAGGAATAGTCGCAGATTCAATGTAGGGGCATCTCAAAAAAAAAAAATGGAATTCTGCCAGATGAGAAGAGGTGGGGGGGGGGGGGGGGGTAAGCGTAATTATAGTGTTAATAAGGATCAACAACTGGTAGACAAAACTGTACTTAGAGACTAAAAAAGGAGGAAAACTAACATAGCCATTTCATGGATCGATTATTGTAAGGCATACGACATGGTTCCACATTCTTGGATTATGGAATGTATGAACCTATTTGGTATTGCATCAAATGTTGAATGATTGGTTGGAAAAAGTATGGTGAAGCGGAGGACGGAACTGACAGCATATGGAATAAGTTTACGGACAACAGAAATGAGGAGAGGCATCTTCCAAGGGGACTCCCTGTCCCTACTGATCTTTGCTCTGATTGAAAAAGTGTGGTGTATTATTATTGAAGGGAGGCAAAACTAAATGTATGAACGGGCTAACGATACCATCGGTGGAGGTTATGAAGCAAATAGAAGAGACGTGCTACAAGTACTTGGGGATATTGGAAAAGGTTAAATTGATGGAGAAAGAAATGAGAGAAAAATTTAAGGTGGAATACTTATACTTAAGTCGAAACTGAACGGACGGAATAAGATCGAAGCTATCAACACCTGGGCGGTTCCACTCTTTAGATATGAAGCAGGGATAACCGCGTGAACAGTAGACGAACTAAACAGCTTAGTCAGAAAGACAAGGAGGTTACTGACTACATATAGGATACTCAACCCAAAACGTGACACAGACAGACTGTATGTACCAAGAAAAAGAGGGGAAAGTGGACTGATTGGATGCGAACACAGCCTTAGAATAGAAGAAAATAGCATAGAATGGTCTGTAAAAATGCCTCCGAACCGCTATTATTGGAAGTAAGAAGGTCAGTCTATAATAATAGTAATAATCTTCTTCTTCTTCTTCTTCTTCTTCTTCTTCTTCTTCTTCTTCTTCTTACTACTACTACTACTACTACTACTACTACTACTACTACTACTACTACTACTACTACTACTACTACTACTATTATTATTATTATTATTATTATTATTATTATTATTATTATTTAAAAGGATTGACGTAACTCTTCTCAAAGTAAAATAGTCAAGAGGAAGAGCGTGATTCGATTGTAATAGATATTTTATTGGTTGAACGATATTTCGTCAGTAAATCTGTCTTTGTCGAGTTCAAAATAAGAAATGATAAACATCCCCAAATATGGAAATTTAAATTTAAAGTATGAACGAGAGAAAGCGGCGTCCACACGTTCATGGAAGGACATCATGAATCTTTAAGTTTCAATTTTATAACAGGCGAAAAGAAAAAGACAGAAAGAAAAGAGAAGGAAAAAAAGAAAAAGAAAAAAGAAGAAGAATATTTAATCAAACAGTTTTATATAAATTTGATGATATATTCTCCTTTCAACCAAAATGACGTCATCAATGAACCTAACCAAAGTATTGGTTCATGACCATGAAGGGATTTGAATGTCTTCAGTAGTTGTGTCTCGAATTTCGTCATGAAGACATTAGCGAAATTAATTGCCATGGGAGTACCCATTGCACGACCCCTCTTCTGGTGGTAGAACCTTTGTCCAAGTTTCATTGTTACAAAGTAACACAAGTCTCAATAATCTACAGAGAAAATTTGGTGGAATACTTTTGTTTGACCGCTTTTCGAAGTCATCCATGTATGCTTCTGCCCCTTCATCGTGATCAATATTAGGATATAAGGAAGAAACATCCATGGTTACCAAAAAACAGTTCTCGACACGGCCTCGGTACTTAATAAAAGTTGATTTTAGACACAAAGTCAAAAGTACCACGAATATAAGAACTGGATCTTTTTGCGACAGGGAGTAGAAAGCCATCCAGCCATTCCGGAATCTTGGCTGTGCAACATTCATATCCGTTGCAAATTGGGTGTATTGAAGGAAATCTTTCAAACATTTTGTGTATTTTATGGAGACCATAAAATACAGGTGTTCTTCTTTCTGACCGTAAAATCTTGGATTTCGTCTTTTAGAGCTCGAAGCTATCAAAAGACGAAATCGGCCAGTAATGTTGCGTACCGTTTAAGGATTTTTCGAAAACTTGCGATGAGCTTTGTATATCTATTTTTGAAAATGTCAGCCGATGCACCAATATATATGTAGGGAGCTCCTCTAGTACTTAAGGTGCACTTTTACATGGCATGATTTGATGCAATGTTTATGTACTTTAGGCTTTCATTGGGTTTATGAAATGGTTCGTGCAGTCCAGTATCTAATTGGTGCAGTAAGCTCCAATATTCAAACTAAGTTGATTTTGCAACTCTAGAATGTGCCTGTACCTTTTTCTTCTGGCAGCTCACCTCGTCTTTCAGTACTGTAAGAAGAACAATGCAGTCAGATCAAATCTTTCACACTGACTCTAAAGAAACTTTCTAATGCTATATGGACATTTAGAAAGTCGGCAGTTGATGCAGTCTTGCAGAATTTATCAGCACAAGTAGTTGCTCTACACAGAATTGTGGATGATGGGATAATAAAACTGTACCCCTAAGCAGCACGTACGGCAAAGGGTATACTGGGGACACTAAGTCTATATGAATTCTTAGTTGTTCTTGCATTTTGGAGTAAAGTGCTAGACAAGGCTTTCAATTTAGAAGTGATCTTCTGCTAGATGAAGAAAGGTTGGTGTGACAGAGAGATAGAAATAGGCAGAAACAAGAAGGATTGTTGTAGAGGTGTTACGTGGTTGTCAGGTCAGAGAGAGAAAGAAAGAAAGAGAGAGAGAGAGAGAGAGGGAGAGAGAGGGGGGGGGGGAGAGATGGTGGCGAAATGTCAAGGCATACTCACAAGAAGGAATAGAGATCAGAGTATAAATGGGATGGTAGAATAGAACAAGAGAGAGGTAGGTGGTGGCAAAGTGCTAGGCACGCCCTCAAGATACGGGGGTCAGTATATAAAGGGTAGAGTGTTGCCAAATCTGCATGAGTAGGAAGTAAAGAGTTTGTATGAATTCAAATAGTGTGGGGTTGGGGAATGCAGTGACCGATGAGACTTGGGTAAATGGAGGGGGTGTTGAACAGCAGATTAGCAAAGGGGTAGTGAGGACAGGATTGGGGTACAAGAGATGAGGATAAGCATAGTGCATGAACGAGAGGAAATGTGAAGAAGAAGAGAGATGTTGTTTGGTTTGTTGGGGGTGGGGTGTGTGAAAAGTCTTATTGTTAGATGTGGGTGGAACACACAGTGTTTCGAGGATCCAGTCTCACTGAAATCGGCGAGTCATGTTTCTGTGGAAGACATCACCCAAGTGATTTGCAGTTGCCCAATAATGTCATCAAGGTTCTACCTCCCTATGTGACATGGTGCTGTCGCAGAAACAATATTAAATACCATTTTCTGGAACAAATGTAGATAAATCCTTCTTATTAGAATACATACATACATAGAATGGAACATGAGGTGACAAGTGGCGTATTTGGTGTGGAAGACTATTTATCGAAAATACGATGAATACTAACTCCAACTCTGAAGTTACAACTACCAGCCTTATTAAATGACTTGTTAATCTTCAGATGAATTAACTGATCGGAGTGATTTTCGACTTTAAACTTGCAAACCCCAGAGTTATATGACTACATAGCGAAAGAAACTGTTCAATATTATGCGTCCAGGAAGGAGAAAAACGAAACATTTTCTGTAGATGAATGAAGTTCTAATATATTCCAGTTATCTTAGGTTACCACACACAAACGCACACACACAAGAAATTACTGGTCAAGAAATCGATTCCAGTATCTTAAAAGCAGCAATCACTTTCACAATAATGAAATCTGGGCGGAGAATAAAGATGATAAAGGTTACGTAGTTCGTTCTCTCTTTACCAGAATTCCTTCAAGAAATTCAGAATTTTTGAAAAGAGTCTGTCAGTCGATGGTCAAACACTAGGGACATAATTCACTCAAAAAATTTATGAAAGGGAGACCCATAAGATTTCGTTACAAATTTGGGGCATTGTGCGGGGTCTCAGGATCTTGTTACAACTTTGATCTGCATTATGGAAAGAGTATTCAAGAAGGACCTCAAGACGATCTTTCACTTGCAAATATAGTTGCTTGGAGTGGTAGATGGTCGTCGGTCACATTCCGTATATTTTGATAATTTATTCACAAAGTTTGATCTGCTAGTGCACCTCGGGCAAATGGGGTTTGAAGCAACTGCTACGAGAGATAATCGTCTCAAGAGATGTCCTCTAAAGGAAACAGCATTGATGAAAGAGGGGCCAAGAGGTTCATATGATTATAGATTTGAAATCAATAATGAAATCCTTATAGTTAGGTGGCTTGACACTAAATGTGTGGCAATTGGGACTAATTATGATCCAGTCGAACCAAATTTGCGATGTACAACGCTAGAGTGAGGATGAAAAAGCAAAAGCAATGTGACTCGACCACATGTTTGGGACTCATATAACAGGGTGAAATTGACAAGCCGGACTGGTTGGCGTCAAAATATGCAACCTCAATTAGAGGCATAACGTGGTACAGGCCATTGTTGACTAGAGTTATTGATATGACTGTTGTAAATGCATGGACTATTTATAAACTGATCCACGAGGTAAAGGAGGAAACATAAAAATGTACTCGATTTCAGGAGATATCTATGTGCTTCATATCTAAAGCACTCCACTGCGAAGCAATCTGGACAATAAACAAAGACGAACACAATCCACACCCATAGCTGACGTTAAATTTGATATGAAAGTCCATATAATAGCTAAACGAGATCAGCAACGACGTTGTCAGAATAAGTCTTACAGCGGTAAACCACAAAATAATTGTGAAAAGAGCAACGTAACCCTGTGTCTAGATTGTTTTTGTCCATTTCCACCAAGCATTGTTTTTTTGAATGGATTTCCTTCAATGCATTATTTTTTGTATGTTTTGTATTTCACTGTATTCTTTCAAAAACTTTAGCTATTTTATATATAAACTTTAATACCAATAGAATATATTAATAGATAACATATGAAGGATTTTGAATTTATGAGTATATCACATTGTCCCAGGGTCCTCTTTATAGGACACCGTGTATTTCCATTTCTACTTGAAGTAAAGCAGTTTTTATAATTTATTTTTTGCCTTATACCCTATTTTCAATCATCTTTGAAAATTTAAAGTAATATTCTGAAATTTCAGTACTTTGGACCCTAATGGGTTAAGTGATTAAAAGCAGAAGAGAGGGAAACATATATATGTAATGAAGATGGATTAGTGATAAAGACGTAAACCTGGTCGAGGGATATTCAGTTAAGGAGGTATTTATTTTCTTCGTTTTACAAGGAAAGATATCGTTAGGACGAACGACCAAATTGTGGAGAGTTGGGATGTTGCTTTTCTTCGTGTGATTGTGAAGACAGACAAGGAAATTCAGTTGTGAAGTCAACAGGTCATCTCTTAGCTAGGCCATTCTTTCAGTATTCTCTGTGTGTGGTCTCCTCAGCACTCTGTGTGGCAGCTCTTAGCGTTGTGTGTTCTCTGTCTCACATCTGTAGCGCTCTGCCGTAGGTGCTTGAGATGAGGTTTTTCTATAGCCAAATCATCGGATCAGAGAGACAGCTCCAACGGCTAGAATCTCTGCAGTTCTGCAGGTCAGTTCTAGGCGATGTCCCAATTGGTCAGAACCGTGGCATTGGATGTACTGACTAAATATTCCTGCTACACATACATACATACATACATACATACATACATACATACATACATACATACATACATACGTACGTACGTACGTACATACATACAAACAAAGAAAACCACATTGTTGCTGTTGTTGAAATTGAAAGAGCCTTGGATCTAGGTTACAAACCGATTCTTTCTCTATTGGCAAGAAATCTTGAAATAAAACTGATCAATGACTCTACTGCTAGCACTATGCTTGAACAGGAGTAAATTATTTCTTGTGCATTTGAAATATATAAATATATGTGTAAATTTGTAAATATACTTGTAAAGATTAGAATCATTCATGCGAATAACCCCTTGTTATATATATATATATATATATATATATATATATATATATATATACCGTCAAGTCAGAAACATTAGCCATATCTAGAAAAGTAAATTTTTAAGTAGATTTACTACTTTTAGTAAAGCGGGTTTTCCAAAACAATATATTTATCACTAGAAAACTAAACAATCATGCCTCTATCAGCATTTCTCTTGACAGTCACATCCAATTTGATCTTCAGATGTCAAAATGATAGCCGAAGAAGAAGCATGAAATTCTATTAGAGAAACGAGCTCGGATTAAAATTTGCCACAAATAACATCCCCTGATCGTTTTATTTACCATTATACAAGAGCAAATCCTTTCTCTTCTGCAAGTGAGAGACAAGTTCAGTTACCAACAATTAATAACAATACCAAAACTCCAAGTTTATCAACAATTGAGGACTGTTTGGTAAAAGGTTTGAAGCTCAGAACAACCCAGCAAAACAAAAAAAAATCTAATAAGCAAGAAAACTATTCAAGATCGAATTAAATTTTGAGTAAGTATTTCTCTTGCAGTTGCCTGACTATGAAAATAGCATCAGTAATGCTTCTCCCCGTGGCAAAGCTAATCTGGTTTTGGTCCAGCCTAATTCTCTTCCAAACCCTAACCCTGACCAATTCAATGGAGCAAAGTAATGTTTACTGATGAAACATTAATTTCTAAATACCAAAGCTATTGACCTCAAGGAAGAAGAGCAAACGGTGAGCAGCTGAAGGTAAAGTATACAGGTTTTAAATGTGACTTTGGTTCCATTATCTACATTCCAATGATGGAGCTTTGTACGTTTGTTAGAAAAGAGCCCCTTCTTCAGGAGAATGTAAAGTATTAAAACCAGGAGAGAAACATACATACATACATACATACATACATACATACATACATACATACATACATACGTACATACATACATACGTACACACACATACACACACATATATACCTACATACATTTAGATACACACATACAAACTTACATGCTCGCACATACACATAGATACCTACATACATACATACAAGCATACACACACATACACACATCGATACATAAATGCATACATACAAACACATCCATGCTTTTCGTACATATATACACACACATACATGTAT
>NC_142928.1:194828023-194833023 GCF_046866305.1 Octopus bimaculoides
TGATTTCAATTTTATTTTTTTATTTTTATTTCTATCTTATTTTTGCTGTTGTTTTTCTTCTGGTCTCTACCACACCTCTGTTTTTACCTCTTGCTCTACATTTGTATGTAACCCTTTGTGAATCTCTGAAGAGGCCTAGAGATTCGAGCATGTAACCCCATTTCAAAATGTCATCCGATAATCACTCCGGAAAGGAATATTCGGATAGAATGGGGCCTGCCAAAACTAGGCCGAAACAGCTGTAAGATTAAATTTATGTTCATCCTCTAATTCTTTATGTACTTTGTACTTCTATTTGTAAACCATGTTGGCAAAATAACTTAGTCTGCCATGGACACCTGTGCTTTGGTTCTTTCTTTCTTTTTCTTTTCTTCCTTTTTTGTCACTTTTGCTATGATTTAAATTAATGAATTCAACGGGATACACCGTCTGCAAGTAGTTGGGTTCAGCATATTATCCTCCATTTTCTAATTGTTACACACACACACACACACACACACATATATATATATATATATATATATATATATATATATATATATATATATATATATATATATATATGTATGTGTGTGTATGTGTATATATATATATATGTATGTGTGTGTGTATATGTTTGTATGTCTGTGTTTACGTCCCCGTAACTTAGCGGTTCGATAAAAAAAACACCGATAGAATAAGTATCAGGCTTACAAAGAATAAGTCCTGGGGTCGATTTGCTCGACTAAAAGGCGGTGCTCCAGCATGGCCACCGTCAAATGACTGAAACAAGTATAAGAGTAAAAGAGCAATCAACTATGGAGTGGTATAGAAAATTTATATTTATATTCAATGGTATCGAAAAGAATTGCTTATAATTGTAGTGGAAGCCAAATATAAAGTTAGATGTTTGTGTAGTGTAGGGGAGATAACAATTAAGGGAAGAAATGGAGTCTTATATTTTTTATAAAACTAAAATTCAAATAGATCGACATCATATGTAGATGGATATGTACACACAAAATAATGTGTGTTACATACATTTATACGTAAAATTTATGCGTATACATACCGGTACAGCCGTATATACCTATACAAAATAATTTTTGTACATAGAAAAACACACAGATTAATACTTATGTATACATGCATACATACATACGTAATACATACATACATACATACATACCATACATATATATATATATATATATATATATATATATATATATATATATATATATATATATATATATATATATGTATGTATGTATGTATATACGAATATTTACAAAGATATATTTCTGCATACGATAATGTATAAACTAATGCAGCCATACACATCAATACGATGGTATACACTCTTATACATGGAATAATCTGACATATGTATACTTACGCTCGTAAATAATGCTTATATATATATACCGAGCTGAATGTATATATGGCCATATAAGTTTACATACGTACTTATATACATTATACAAACATACGTTATGAAAAATTATGGAAGTTATAAAAATTATGAAGAATTATGTAAGATATAAAAATTATATTTATCAATTTTTTTAAAGTATTATAAACATTTATGATAAAAATAATTATAAAAATAATCTATAAAAACTATAAAACTAGTTACTAAAATAATTTATAGAAATTAATTTATAAAATTTATTAAAAAATTACAAAAATTATCAAAATATATAAATTTGTGGATAGCATAACATGACACTGAGGTATTTATTATATGTACTCATATGTACTTCCATACACACGTGCAACTATATTCACCTACTAACTTGCACGCATAGATATATTTATATACAAAATATGCACATTTAACAACTGGAAATAAATTATATAACATTAAAGTAAGTGCATATATATATATATAAATAAAGTAACAAACTGAGGAAAAGAAATCCTTCAAAGGGGTGTGTTAAACATCCAATTCACTGGTACTTCAGTTGGATACCATATAAATATTGGTATAATCTATATATATAAAAATGAGAATGTGTGTCTGTCTGTCTGTCTGTCTGTCTGTCTGTCTGTCTGTCTGTCTGTCTGTCTGTCTGTCTGTCTGTCTGTGTGAATCCCTAAAACTCGAGAACTACGCAACCAATTTCATTCAAATTTTACACATGCCTTACTTAGGGTTCCAGTTGTGTTTTAGTCAAAAAAAAATTATTAACTTCTTGCAGAGTTCGAGGACATGGCAACATAATATCTCTTCCACTATTTAAGTATTACGTGTCAAAAGTGAAACAAAAACACTCATGTCAAATACTTTCACTTTAAAAATGAAACTATTCCACTAACTGAAACAATCACATTTCGATACTGTAGTGACAGATACTTTCACAGAGAGAGAAAGAGAGAGACAGAAAGAGAGAGAGAGAGATGTATATGTATACATATACATGTATATGTACACCATTTCGATACTGTAATGACAGATACTTTCAGAGAGAGAGAGAGAAAGAGAGAAAGAGAGAGAGAAAGAGAGAGAGAGAAAGAGAGAGAGAGAGAGAGAGAGAGAGAAAGAGAGAGAGAGAGAGAGAGAGAGAGATGTATATGTATACATATAGATGTACACGTATATGTATATATATAGAGATCTATACATACATGTATATGTATACATATGTGTAGATGTATATATATATAGAGATGTACATGTAATATGTACACATATATACATATATACATGCATACAGATATCTATACGTATATACACCCATCACACACACATACACACGCACACAAACACACACATTAGTCATTTGTTTTCTTATCCAAAACTACGTCAAAAGTACTGAATGGATCTTTATGAAATTTGGAAATTATATTCTTTGCATAACGGCCATAACTCCCATGAAAATTCATATATTTTTGATGTTGATGAAATTTTAACCCGAACATAACAGATGAGCATTATTTAGAAAATGATGTCACACGTTATTGAGGCTACCATTCTTTCTGGGTGTGCAAAAGGGGATGAGGTCTTTATTCCAAGAATTCCTCTTACTCCATCAGGAGCAGACATTCCTTTTACATTCAGAAGACTACAATTCCCCCTTCGTGTGACTTTTGCCATGTCCATAAACAAATATCAGGGTCAAACACTGTCTGTAGCTGGTCTTCTCTTGGAAGAGCCCTGCTTCTCACATGGACAACTGTATGTTGGCTGCTCAAGAGTGGGCAGCAACAAAAAACCTATTTGTATATGCTCCACAAGGGAAAACAAGGAACATAGTTTACAATGAGGTGTTATAATCACAACAGCAAGATAGTATGTACATGATCACCTTCTTTTACGAAGCTTCATTGACTTTCATATATTTATATTGATATACATATATATACGTGTGTTTGGGTGCGTGTGTGTATATATACATCTCTATATATAAAGATGACGTGTAGTCTAGACGGCGTTTTTAGATTTCATTATTCTCTTTAACCCGGGCAACGCCGGGTATTTCTGCTAGTTCAATAATAAAGATAAATTAAATATAGAGATACACTATTGACAATCCAATAATTCATTTATATTACAATATTACATTAAATACAATGAATATAATATATAACATGACATAATATATAACATAAATAATTATAAAAAGCATAAAAAGCCAACAAATTGTTTCGATATTCTTTCTGATATACATAATCACAGTTCCATTATATATATATATAGTCACTTAAGTCTATATTGGCAATAATTACGGAATTCTCCCTGCGATAGATTACGTAAACAACGAGAGAAATTTTCATCAGGTTTCTATTCATATCTACTACGGAATTATCCCTCCGAGAAAATAATAAATATAGAAGATTATTATCAGTTAATTTAAACAATGATTTCTTTTATACCAACTAATTGAAATAGATAAAAGAGTTGTATTGAAGATGTAATTGTTTACACATTTTTTGTTGAAGTTACATGTAGGAGAAGACTCAGATACTTGATTATATACATTTATATACACATATATTTTATTGTTGTATGTTGTGGTGACAAGCGACTATCTCGGATACGAAAGGGTTACAAATGGTATGTGTGTGAGCTGTAATGGAGGGAATTTCGATGGTTGTGGATTGCTCTTACTTCGTTGTGTCGTCCGTTAAAATGTTCTTGTTTTTTAATTGTAATTAAAGGTAAGCAATGGTCTTCCTCGGTCACGAGCGGACTGCCATCATTATGTATATGTATGTATGTGGAGATTTGTATGATTTATATATGTATGCTCATGCATATATTTGCATATCTAGACATGCTCGTATATATCTAAATGATAAACTTCTGGAAAGTTTTCCAAATTTTTACAGTTTCATTGATGGATTCGATCTGTAGTCTTCGAATTAGCTTTCTCTTTTCTGATTTTGAGGAGCCTATGGGGATGATGATTGGCCCCTCTCTCAACAACCTTCCACAAAGCTCTTTGCAAAAAATGACCAACAACTCAAAGGCCTACTAGCGGTTGTTAAACAATCCAGTGATGACATCAGGATGCAATTTGGCCTTGATAAATGTGCAAAAGCTACCTTTATCAAAGGAAAAATGACAAAAACATCTAATGTGAACCATGACCAGCAAAATGTCATAAAAGAGTTAGAACCAGCGGAGAGCTACAAATACCTAGGGGTAATTGAAGGGGACAATATCAAGCATTCAGTGATGAGGGAAAGGATCAGAAGAGAATGTTATCACAGGGTGAGAGCAATACTGAAGACAGAGCTGAACGCGAGAAACAGGATCGAAGCGATCAATGCTCTAGCCATACCAGTCGTGACTTACAGTTTCAATATCGTTAACTGGTCAATTACTGAAATATGTAATGTTGACAGAAAAATACGAAAACTGTTGACAATGCATAGAATGCACCACCCTACGGCAGATATAGAACGTCTTTATCTGCCAAGAAAAGAGGGAGGCCGTGGACTTCTACAGCTGGCATTAACAATGAAGGTAGCCACAATTGGCCTAGACACCTATCTGAAAAACTCTGAGGACT
>NC_142928.1:194838023-194853023 GCF_046866305.1 Octopus bimaculoides
GTCTCCCATCAACTCTCATTCTCATCCTCTCTCATACTGCCCCCTATCATTCACCGTTTCTCTATGTCTATATAGCTATCTCAATTTATCTATCTATCTATCTATCTATCTGTCTGTCTATATATCTATCTATAAATCTGTCTGTCTGTCTGTCTATCTATCTATCTGTCTATCTATATATCTATCTATCAATCTGTCTGTCTGTCCGTCCGTGTTTATGTCTCTACATCCAATCTCTCACCACCTCTCTGTCCCCCTATCACTATGTATGTATCTCTCCGTGATAATGTCTCTCTCTCTATTGTCATTTCAGTGCCGCTATCTCTGTCGCTATATATTTCTCTCTCCCTACTCTCGCTCTATATATATGATTCTATCTCTAAATGCACATTTCTGCATCTATATATGTGTGTATGAATACATGTATGTGTGTGTATATATGTACAAAAAGCATGGATGTGTTTCTATGTATGCATTTATGTATCTATGTGTGTATGTGCTTGTATGTATGTATGTAGGTATATATATATATATATATATATATATATATATAGAGTTATTAATATTTCTAAGTCTCTCTAAAGGAGACTACGGCAGCGGTACTGGAAATTAATAGTTATCGCCAAGCCAACATGGCAGTCCCAAAATTAGGACGAAAGCTGCCGTGAATTAGCTCCAAGAAGCCATCGCCTCTAGCTAGCTATGTGACACACGAACCTGTGTCCTTTATAACCTTCGAACAGGGGAGGTCAGCAGTGTCCCCCTGCTGGTTTGGCATCTGCAGACTAGACTAGTTTCAGGGTGTTGCCCCTTGTCAATGCAGAGTAGCCAAGCCTTAGCCAGGCGGCGCTGCTGACTATCTGCTCGAAGGTTATTTATCTAATTTCAGTGGAATCTATCCACTGGTTTTCAGAAATAGAGTTATTAATATTTCTAAGTCTCTCTAAAGGAGACTACGGCAGCGGTACTGGAAATTAATAGTTATCGCCAAGCCAACATGGCAGTCCCAAAATTAGGACGAAAGCTGCCGTGAATTAGCTCCAAGAAGCCATCGCCTCTAGCTAGCTATGTGACACACGAACCTGTGTCCTTTATAACCTTCGAACAGGGGAGGTCAGCAGTGTCCCCCTGCTGGTTTGGCATCTGCAGACTAGACTAGTTTCAGGGTGTTGCCCCTTGTCAATGCAGAGTAGCCAAGCCTTAGCCAGGCGGCGCTGCTGACTATCTGCTCGAAGGTTATTTATCTAATTTCAGTGGAATCTATCCACTGGTTTTCAGAAATAGAGTTATTAATATTTCTAAGTCTCTCTAAAGGAGACTACGGCAGCGGTACTGGAAATTAATAGTTATCGCCAAGCCAATATATATATATATATATATATATATACGACGGGCTTCTTTCAGTTTCTGTCTACCAAATGCACTTTGGTCGGCCCGAGGCTATAGTAGAAGACACTTGCCCAAGGCGGCATGCAGTGGGACTGAACCCAGAACCATGTGGTTTGTAAGCAAGCTACTTACCACACAGCCACTCCTACATATACGTTTTGCAGTGGATAAATAAGTAAATTCCTTCTCATCTTCAAAACTTATACTTTTTATTTTTATTTTTTATTAATCATCTTTTAGTATCTACCTTTTCAAATATTGTTCTACATTTGACTAGATAATAAATTCCGTAATGTTACTTATTTTTTCTTTAAATATTCAACATGTTATTAACGAAGAAAAAAAGAACACAATTTAATTATAAAGTTCATAAACCTCAAACTCTTAATGATTACTATTAAACATTTTTTCACTTCTTGACTATACACTTTATAAAAGGTGATAATTTTGGAAAATGTGCTCCTTTTGCTCCCCTATTAGCTACGCCACAAAGACTATGGCCACGATCCTCCTATGCCGCCGCACCTCATAGCTTTGTTAACTAAAAGTTGTTCAACACATTCCCAAACTCCTTTCTTCCCAGCTGCTTGTTCAACTGTGATATTATCACACTCTCGCAGTAACCCTACACTTAATGGTTCACAGAGCTTGTATACATGTTATACGTGAGATTCTAACAAGCAATTAATCAGTAGTTTATCGCTATGTGATCGATATTATTTCTGAGTATCAGTATTTGTTTCTACCAGTGCAATCAACTTGGTATGTTTACTTCTCCGTTGTAATTTTGATGGTAAAAGTCAATAGGTTACCTACATAGAAGAAAGTCAGTTTTCTGTTCTAGTATCCGACAATCAATTCTCTTTTTGCTGCTTTCCTGTCTTCAACTTATTTACAATCACAAAATTCCCACCATTGATATCTATGGTTTCGGTTTAAATCGAAAGACAATAATTCCATCGCATTATTTCTAAACACTCTGCAGTCTGAATCAACACCTTTGGTTCTCACCAGATTTTTATTCCCAATGAATGACCCTTTACCTTCCTGTGAACGACTATCTCTGACATTCATTGATCGCACCCCGCTCCCTCATATCTCATTGAGCTACTGATTGGTTACGATGCAATTATTGGTTAATTATTTTATTCTCAGCTCCTCTTTCTGCTACCACGTTTCTACTGTCAGCTCCCCGTTCCTCTTTCACACTAATTCATTTATACTCATTTGATCTGTCTCTAAACATTGTTTCTAGTTTTTTTGTTTTCGGACTTGGTTGGTATAGTGAGGGTTATTCATTTGTTTGCTGGTGTGTGATAAGCAACAGAGCATAACTGATCAATAATTCCGTAGATCAACAATCTATTGTTTACCTTGTTCTTTTATTTCCTCTGCCTTCCTTAAGGCATAGATATTTTTAAGTCGTGTTTGTTTGTTTGTTTGTCCGTAGACAAGATATTTCAACAACCGCTGGATGAATTCGGATGAAACTTTCAGGTATGTATGATCACGTAACTGACACGAACTTATTAGATTTTGGAATCAATCCGGTACTGGACAAGGATTCTGGATTATTTTTCCTATTTCTTTTTTTTTCACTGAATTTTTGAGATCGGTCGGATCCATTTTTAGTATTCTCGTTTATGAGAGCTGTCGAGTTTATTTCAGATAGTCTCATTTTAAAACTCATCTCTGACTAATCGTTGAGAGGACGTCGGCGTTGTCGTTAGTGTGTTAGTGAGTTAGTGAGTTGGAAAAGTATACGCTCCTTGTGAGTACCGTTTTTGCTTACCTGTTATTTATTGAATTGTTGGATTGTTGTTACCTGTTGAACTTGTTACCGTTTTTTAATTTTCTTCCCCGTTTATGGATGAAGTGTTGAATAATATGGAAAGTACACCAGTGCAAGCGGACAGTTATGCTGCGGTGAGTGGCAAATGCATGTCAGCGGAGGAATTGCAAGTTACAGAAATTAAATTACAGGAGGAACATTTTAAAAAATTCAATGATTTATTGAAAAACGAGGGAGATATCCTCTCGCCCCAAGAAGTAACAGATAAAAAGGAGAAGGTAACAATTGTATACAGAACATTAAAAATTGCAACAAAAAAGGTGGAAATAGCACGGTGGAGAAGGAGGTAGAGGAGTGCCTCAGAGAAATTAAGAACGTAACGACGTTCTACACCAGAGGAAAGAAATACGGCACAGTAGAAGTACGCTTTGTGAATGAAGATGAAGTGAGGAAATACTCCACTATGCCTTTGTGAACAGCAGAGTGGGCACTGCTACCGATTTACTGTGGCAAACGTGCGGACAGGGTAAGAATAGGTAGAGTTCCCCCAGAAATTGATGAGGCGTGGCTGGTGACAGCCATTCTCTTCAACCCAGAGGAAGATACGGAGATATTAAAAATATCAAGAACTACGGAGGTAAACTAGTGGGGATTTGGGCTAAAGGTGTTGGTCCATATAAGCTTGCCAGATCTCCACAAGATTGCGGAAGAAATGACAGTGCCAGACGAAGCAAGGTTGAGAATAGTGGTGGAAGGAAGATCGCCTGTATGTTTCCTTTGTGGAGTAACGGGACACATGAAAGCTAAGTGTCGCCAGAAACACGAAGAGGAGGAGACAGGGAAGGAATATCAGAAAGAAGCGGGTGCAACCGTGGAGGAGGAGATAATAGAGGAGCAATACACAGAGGTATAAAGAAAGACAGACAGACTCACCACCAAAAAGTCCGAGGAAGAAAAGAAAGGCAAGTGGAGAGGAGAAGCAGAGTGAAAAACAAGAAAATACGAAAGAGATGAGAATAAATAAAAAATGAAAAGCCAACAAAATTAAGTGAGGAGCGAACGCAGAGACCATCAACCAGTAAGGAGGAAAGAATACAGAAGAGAAAGGAAAATAAAAGAAAGATGACAGCAACACAGAATGAGGGTCAGACAGAGACAGAAGTGCTAGTACAAGGGGAGGGGATTGGTGAGGAGAGAAGGAGAATGAGGCTCAAAAGGAAAAACATAAGAAAAATGGTGTAATATCCAAAATGTGTAGAGATAGAGAAGAGAATTGCTAAAATGAAGAACGTTACAGGCGGTTACAATGGCGTGTTTTTGCTTGTGATTTTGAAGGTGATATATTTGGAAGCTGACAGTGTCTACCAATTCGTGCATTAGAGGCTCTCTCTATCAAAATTGGGAACACATGACCGTCCAAGATTTTCCATATGTATATGATACTCTCTCTCTCTCTCTCTCTCTCTCTCTCTCTCTCTCTCTCTCTCTCTCTCTCTCTTCCTTTGCTATTCAAGGAAATAGAGACACGGAGCTGTCAGACGTACCCAGTAATTAAGGCTTTCAACAAAATTTATTCTACTGATGAAAGTTGTCAGGATTTATGCTGTTGCAAGTCTTCTCCAATTTGGTGAAGTGCCAATAAACATATTTTATTTGTTTGTTTGGATTTTTACACAATAGGCCATTCTTGGCAAAACGTTTCCAAGTCGACTGCCCTAAGCTATACTTTTCCAAGGTTGTCTTGCGCGTATCTTTGTATCTTTTCTTTGGTCCACATTGTGATCGAGAGCCAAATGCTACTTTTGAGAAGGTCTGTTTGGAAAGAGTGAAGTCGAGTGAAAACGCTATATGTTCACTCCTTCCCAGCTAGAATTCGCTCAGAAAAGCATACAAGCTTGATATGTTAGCTCTCTCGATAACATTTGTATTTGGAGTTTTATTGTCCTCTGATTTTAAGAACTTTTCGCAAGTGTGTCAGGTGAAAGTGGTTACATGTTTTGGCATGTATGGCAAACTGTCCAGATTCCACAACCATCATGTAGACTAGTCCCCACGGCATCCACAGAGTGGCCGTGAAAATTTTCACCTCCAATAAGAGAGAAGTCGCTATATTTTTTCCCTACCAGCTATTTTACCAAAGGACGTGGTGCTAATTAACCACACAGTTATCTAATATCTTGTTATCTAATACGATTAGTAAGATCGGCTGAAAAGGAGCTATATTACTGTATGCTTTGATTGATACACACACATCGCATGCGTACAAAAATGCGGAAATGGATAGAGAGTAATAAGACAGTGTCCAGAGGCATGGATTTCGAGAAGAAAGTCAAAGAACGTTATAGTAGATATCAAAATGAATTCTTTATTCGATTCGAGACAAAATAAAGAAAAATTTTTTATTAAATCAGGAAGAAAGATAAGATTAAGGAATCAAGTATTCTTTGATATTATACATTTAAATGGCTTGGTTCGGGGTGGTGGGTACAGGATAGATATAACAGGTATTTCTAGGACAACAGGTGTCATCAGCACAACAGATGTGTTGCCATGACAGCCGCTAGACATAAAAACACCGGAACAAAAGGTTAAAATACATGTATAGATTTGGCTCCATGCATAACGGAAACGATAAGAAGCAAAATGAAATACGCACGCATACAGGACACACACACACACACAAATATATATAACGTGTGGTAAATAAATAAACGAGGAGCTCAGAGAATCGTGACCAATCTGGTGGAAAGCAGCGTAAAAAAAATGACACCACCTTAGGTCGTCACGGGTCACTTGATAGTTGGAAGAGGGTAACAGAGAAAGAAATAGAAAGAGAGAGAGAGAGAGAGAGAGAGAGAGAGAGAGAGAGAGAGAGAGAGAGAGAGAGAGAGAGAGAGAGTGAGAGTAATAGTTGAATAATATTCTTAACGTAGTCAGTCAGTGTCTTCCAAGCAGTCTCACTAATTCAGTTTAGATAAGCTGCAGTAGATCAAAAGTTAAGACAAAAAGTGTATAGACCAAGTGCATCTTCGTATCACGTCGGGGCCACCAATTTATGTGGTGGGAATATATATTCAGTTCCAGGTGTTGATATGGCTGCGTGTATGTTATTACAAGAGTTCATATAGAGATAAAGAATAAATTCAAGAACTATATTTACTACGTAAAATGTATTTTATTTACTGGTCGGTGATGATACATAATCAAAATGTAGAATGTAGTTGAATGAAGTAATTCATGCAAAAAAGTTCAGTGATAAGAAATTTAGAAATAAGTGGTGGTTTTCAGTCATGTGGCATAGAGAAACAGACGGACATAACAATGACGTGAATGGCTCTAAGTTTAATCGACTGAGAAGTGAGAGCAGGGTTAGCAAGCTGTTTTTATTAATGAAACTACCAAGAGAAACGCTAAGCTTCTTGAATAATTAAGAATCCGCTCTCATTACTCAGATGCTTCGAGAATCATAGTAAAGGGAGATGACTCTATAAACCTTCTTTCAAAGCACATCATTCAACTATTTAGCTACATAGGCCACTACACATATATACATATACGAGAGAGTGAGAGGGGAGGATGGAGCTGAGTGTCGTTGTGACTGTTAAAATGCCCAGAGCTATCATTATTATTATGATTAGTATTATTATTATATTATACAATGTAGTTAATAATCCATAAAGCACACTGAAGTACTTTTCATTTTATCAAAGAACATCAAATAGCTTGATAAACGTCTCCGTGATATACATTAATTGTTTCGATAACTTTATCCAACATGGGTATTGTTAACCTACGATTTGTATTTATTATAGACAAAAATTTAGGTATCAATGACGTCATCAATATCAAAGTAATCCTTGTGAATCCTGATAAGTTCAAGTCTTCTCGACTTATTATATTGTTGCAAGCAAAGAAAAAAGATACGATTAGAAACAGTTTCATAATGGATTTACCAATCTCGTATCTCAATGGAAAATGATGGTTAACAATTGTCCTGAACAAATTGGCATTTATGAATTCCTCTCCATAGCTTGACTGAACCAAACTTGGACAAACGGTTTTGGTGAGTTTTATAGATTGAACTATTATTGAGTTATACTGCTTTATAATGGCGTTCAAAATTGCAACGGTATACACGAAAAACATGGTAACAAACCATACGTCACCAACATTATCCGGTTTAGCAAGAACTGCAACAGCTATCGAAAATGTGTAGTTGCATACGTTTTCAAAACTTGTAAGAAATATTTCGATTGTATCAAGAGTCCATAACGTATACAATACAAACAATAGAAAACTAAAAAGTACAGCAGCAATCTCGAAAATACGATTATTTTTCCTATAGAGTGGGAAAATATAAACTTTGGAATAACTGAAAGGTAAAGTTAAAATCAGATAAACAACTGGGATTCCATAATACAAGAGGCACAGAAATAATTCACAGACTGAAAATACAGCAAATAAAATTGTAATGGAAACAAAGGGCCAAAGTGTAATGAATTGCCAGAAAATATTTCTTTCGTAGTAATACAACCAAATTTTCTTTATACGGTTAAACCAAGTATAAATTATCAAATACCAGAAACTTGGGTTTAAAGCAGTAGAAATATTAGCTTTCATTATTGCATAGAGTAGATCATAATCCTGTACTGTAGAAGCATTTAAATTGCCATACTTCTCTAATAAATTCGTATTTTGAATGAGAAATGTGCAAGTGGATCTTTGATGTAATGTATTATAAGCGATAGTCTCACTTACTCGGCTTGGAAGAACGAAGAAGATAAAGTTGAAAGACACGTAACAGATTAACCATACTAACGGACCCCCAAACCAGCCGTCTGTATTCTCATAACTTTCTGGGATACCTAATATTAAGGCGCGATGTCCCAACGGTATACCATCTTGGAAAAGTATGTTTGTTGTTTCATATAAAAAGAAGTAATGCATCAAAAGATCCAGGTAAATTACTGAAAGAGAAAAAAGAATAAAAAAGAATCTTCTTAGTTTTGAGGCAACGAAAGTGGAATGGTGAAAGCAAAATAACCAAGACAGAAAATGAGGGAAATTGTAAGTATTATGGTTTTCGTTGATCCATTCTAAGTTGCATGGCAATGTGTTTTGACGGGATTTAGCTAATGAAAGAAAACTAATAATTAAGGGAAAATATGCCCATAGAATAGCTCCTACGATATTTGCATAATTGACATACATACTATGTTCCATGATATTTCCAGAACAAATCGATTTTGGGTGATAAACATTGCTTCCATTTTTATAGAGTTTACAGCAATAGTTCTCCGCTAATTCTCGATTTATACCCAATCTTCTGTAAGCTTTAAATGACTCAGGGCTGTTCTTCTTCATGTCCTGAGATAAATTTATTAGAAAACACATGTAACCAGATTCTCCTATTTTCAATGTATCGATAAATACAATTCTCTTCAATTCGCCGAAAATCAAATATATTAAATCATGTCTCTGAATATTTTGTTTTCCACAATTTATATCGATATCAATCCTTGGAGTAGCAATGTAAGCTCCTAGTAAATTCAAAGAGCGCATTGAAAAATCATAATAGAAATTCTTATACGCAATCAAACCATCTGGTTCGTTTGGAATCCAGGTAAATTGTCTCGCGTTCGCAAAATAATCCATTCGTACAGGATTCAGAAGGTCATCTAGCTTTTTATCGGATAAATGGACTTCAAAATTGAAAACCTTTTTATCTGATCTTACTAAACGAGATAAAATCATATTGACGTCGGGAGAAATCTTAATTTCACAATTATTTCCAAGTTCCTTCGCTTCTGTGTTTAATGATATTAGAATGACAATAAAAGTAATCACAAGGAAAAGTGTACCGGTTGCTGTTATTGTCATCTGCATGGCAGCCATATTTCGTTTTCTGTAAGAGAAAAATAAGATATATAGAAGTCATAAAATAATGAAGATTCATTTTAGATTCGTTATTTTGTATATATTTGAAATAAAGAGTATTTACTTAAAGTAAATGAATGAAGAGCAGGAGAACTTGCAGGACGAACATAATAGAACAGTAGTTAAATAGCACATGATTTAAGACATTAATTCAAACGTCGAATGTGCTTGTTTTCAATTTATTACATTACCTGATGCAAACTTTACATAACGGAGTTATGGAAAATGTGCACACATATGTTTTTGCTTTATAAAGATAATTGGCATAAATGTGAATATAATTGGCCTGACGTAAAGAGAAAAAGCAGATGACGGGCGCGTTTGTTGCAGTGGACAGCAAACACAATTTGCTTAATGTTAAATTGTAACAGCCGATTCTATTCTGCATTTCTTTCTCGTTGTCTGTAGACAGAAATCAATGGAAGAGTGTGACTCGTAGATGAGAAAGTCAAAGAAAACAATGAAGAGACAATTTGTGTTCTGTCGAGGCGAACCCAAAACTAACAACTAGATAAAGAGAATGAGAGAAGATTGATTGTAGAATTTGATTCTTTTCTCAAATCTGCGTATTCTCTGAGATTTTGCTTGAACTTTTTGTTTAAGTGTTTCATTCGCTGACATTAATTCTTCTCTTGTTGAGAGTCTATATTTTCTCACGATCTTCCTGCCTTTTCTTGGTCTCACACCATTTCCAGAGACTAGCTCAGTTAATATTAAATATCTCCCTTCACAATGATTCAATCTCAGTTTCAATACTCCTCCAGTTTTATTTTATTTTCGAGTTTGGTATTGTTGGCTTTTTGGGTACTAAACAGCGTCTTTCGATTACCTTAGCAACAGAGTAGATAAAATGTCTACTACTGCTAGCAGCGAACAACAGCAACAGTGACCTTGACCTTAAGAAAAATTAAGAAAGCACCGACTTACTCTGTTCTGTATTATTTGTGAATAGAGATGTTGTGTTCGACCAGAGAGAATCTATTATTATCACTGTTATTATTATTTTTTTTCCACGTGCATTTGTTATTACATATTTCGGCTATTCAAGGAGAAAATAAGGGTAATTTTGTAGAAATTAAAGTTGACTTTTCCAGAGATGTTTTTTTGTTTGTCCAGTTAGAGAAAACAGTTGTATTTTTGCAATAAAAAGGATGCTTGTATTTTTGAATACTCAGGGAGAAAGGAAAGAAAAGACAAGAAGAGTCAAATTTTCACAGAGAGTTTTAAGATTCACCAAAGAGTGTCATTTGTATGTCCACACAGAAAAAAAGGGATGTTTACTTTTTCGAATACTCAGGGAGAGAGGAAAGGATGAGTATTCACAACAGTTGTGGATGTTAAAGTTTGTGTGTTTGAAAACTGTCGAAAGCCTTTTGGTAGTCCACCCAGGCCATACTGAGGCCTTTCTTCTTTCTGCAGCTGTCTTCAGTTATGGCTTTATTGATCAATAATTGATCTTTACAGCCGTATGAGCCCTTGCAGCATCCCTTCTGCTCTTCTGGAAACAGGTTGTTATTTTCCAGGTGTTTACTCAATCTCTGCGATATTATTGCAGTAAAGGCTTTGTAGATCGTAGGGAGACAGGTTATAGGTCTATAGTTTTGTGGTTTCTCCGTTTCCGTGGATTTGGGGATTAAGATGGTTTTCCCTTTTGTGAGCCATTCAGGCATTGTCTCTGGATCTGCTATTATGTTGTTAAAGTTTTCTGCCAGCTTTTTATGCATTGCTGGCAGGTGTTTTAACCAGAAATTGGGGATCTTGTCGTGTCCAGGTGCCTTCCAGTTGCTTGGTCTTTGCAGTGTCTGGGTGACCTCTTCAGTTGTTATAGGGGCCCAGAGTTGCTCAGGTGCTAAGTTCGTTGTTTTAATGGTCCTTTTTTGGGGTTGTTGCTTCACCGACCATATTTGTTTCCAGAATTTCTCTAGTTCTTCTGCTGTTGGTGCTGAAGTAATGTCTATTTTATTTTTACCCAGTTCTTGGTAGAGTTTTTTGGGGTTGGATTTGAACTGTTTATTTTGTTCAAAGAAACGTTGGCGTTTCTCATACCGGCGGATCCTCTGTGCTTTGGCAAGGATGTCTTGCTTTAGTTTTTCTTTTGCCTCAGGTAAGTCTTTTTCTGTAATGCTGTATTTGTACAGTATTTTTGTTTACTTCTTGTTACTTAGTAGTGTTGATTGTTTACTAATTTCGTTGAGAATCGATAAATCTTTTCTCTTTTTTTAAATTTTGTTCTGGATGTTATTTATCCACAAGGTCTGTTTGGGTGGTAGAACTCCTGTTCGGATGGGTTTGAGTGAGTATCCTGCTTCTTTTGTGGCTGCAGTGGCTGCCGCATATATCATGTCATTTAGCTCAGTGATATTGCCTGTTGTTTCTGTGGTTGTTAGTTCCGTGACGGCCAGGTTTATGCTATTTATTATTGATGTTGTTTTATTGTCTATTTTGATTTTTGGGAGATATAATCTGTGGTCCATTCTAAGATCTGTGGTTTTCAGTTCTTCGGTTATTTTCATTTTCATAGTATCGTAATTATTAGGTTTCCCTTCGTTATTCCCAGGCTTTATATTTGTTTTGCCTTCCTTTTCATTCATATGTTTGTCTGTGGTGTTCTGGATTGGTGCTTTTTGTACACTATTATACATCTCTACGGTCTGGGTTTGTTGTTTTTTGTTTACTTCGTTTTTGCCGGAAATGTTACGTTTGTCCTCGTGTTTTGCTATCTCAGTGTTTATATTATTATTTGGCATTGCTGTGTGACTACTATCTAGATTTTCCTGATGTATTTTTTCTTTCAATTGTTCTATTTCTATTTCTGATATATTTTTTGCTTTTAGAATATATCTTCTTATGTTAGCTAGTTTGTTAGGGTTCATTGTTTTATCGAGGTCTATATTTACATTATTTTTCTTCCATGTTTTATATGTATGTGTTGTTGCGTTTTCATTTTTTGGGTAGAGTACTGCTGTGAAATAGGCGTGTAGGATCGAAATGTGTTCCTCACGTGTCCATTTATGCCGTTTTGGTTTTGTTTGCGGGACATGAGGAACAACGTCCGGCCCTTTATTTTGACGGTCATCGTTTTCGTAGGGTACCGGTTCGGTACCCTATTATTATTATTATTATTATTATTATTATTATTATTATTATTATTATTATTATTATTATTATTATCATTAATGTTATTATTATTATTATTATTAATATTATTATTATTATTATTATTATTATTATTATTATTATTATTATTATTATTATTATTATTATTATCATTAATGTTATTATTATTATTATTGTAACTTCAATATTATTAACTGGTCAGTTACTGCAATATGTAATTTTGACAAAAAAAAAACGAAAATTGTTGGTAATGAACCACCCTAAGGCATATATAAAATGACTTTACCAGCCAATAAAAGAGGGCGGCCATTGACTTTTACAGCCAGAATTAGTAATGTTGATGGCTAGAATTGGCCTAAACACCTACATGATAATCTCTGATGACTGGATGTTAAAACTTGTCTTAAAGAATGAAAACAAGCAAACATCATACTAGGTAACAAAGCAGACAAAGAAATACCTAAGCGAATTCCAAGTACAACAAATGCCAGAATTAAACGCACTGGAAACAAACACAGAAAAACCTAATCCTATGAAAACCCGTGCTAAAACTGCTGCCTTAGTGATAAATGACAAGAAAAACTTCTCAATGGCAAATACTCAAAGAGAGCTAATCTTGCCGATGTTGACAAAGCCCTTAGTGTCTTCTGGCTTAAAATCAGATACAGAAGGGTTTATTATAGCAGCATAAGATCAATGTCTACCTGCAAGGAACTACCAGGCCAACATATTAAAGAACGGCAGTAGCACAACATTTGCACAGAAACCTAGAAATATTCGGTTACACAGAAAAAGAGCGAAAGAAACTGACGCGTATTCTCCAAATCCAATTGACAAAGTTTGCATACATGAGACTGAGAGCATCATAAGACATAGAAGGCAACTTCTTGAGCAACACCCTTTGTCTGGTAACCTAGAATACATACCCAAATAAGTAGCACGACTCTGCCACAACGTATCATCAGATGAAAGGATGAGCCTATATGAGCAGAAGACTATGCATGGACATGTTAGTAGAAAGCTGCGTGATGATAGTAACATTGATCATCAAAGCAGTTTATCATGGACCAGTAACCGGAATACTACCTCCCACTTTAAAGGGTATGCGTTTGCAATCGAGGAACTGGAAAGATCAACCAAGTACCTGATGCACAAAAGGGATAGAGATGCAGGCAAAGCAGTAAAATGTGACAATTGATGCAGACTTTGTGGAATTCACATTGAAGACATCACCCTCATCATAAGCAGTTGTCCGAAAATGTCATCACGGTGTTATCTACCGATGAGACATGATATTGTAGCTAGGACACTCCATAATGAAATCCATCGGAAGCATTATCCCGAGGAGAAAAAAATAAGAATCCACAACATGGTAGAAGCCATAGCCACTCATAATAAAAAGGAATACTGGTGGAATGTACCCGTGAAGACCTCCATAAAATGTAAGCACAACAGACCTGATGTAATGATGTGAGATAGAGAAGAGAAACTGTGCACATTTGTGGAAATTAGCTGCCCAGCGGATGTTAACATAAAACTGAAGATCATTGAAAAAGAGAACACTTATGCTGAACTATTGAGAAATCTTTAGTTACTCTATCCAGATTACAAGTTAGGTTTATACGTGTAATTATTGGGGCCCTGGGATATGTAACACACTGCCTAAATACCAGTCTTCCTTGTGGAAGTCAACGTGGTTTTAGTTTTTGCTTTCAAGCAGCTGATGATAATGACCTCACCATCATATCTGTATTTGATGTGGATTCCAGGTGTTCCACGGCAGAATGCATCGTGAAGCAGTGTGCTAAACGTCAAAGTGAACAGCGTGGGTGATAGAACACAACACTGCTGCTTCACACCGTTAGTTGCAGCGAAAGGTGGCGAAAATCCTCTATCATTCAAGACATGTGCTTGCACGTCATCGTGAAATTCATGCGTCGTGTTAATGAACAAGTCTAGACAATGCATGTAGGTATGTATGTATTTTTATCTATCTATCTATCTATCTATCTATCTATCTATCTATCTATCTATCTCTATATATAATTTTTTTTTATCCTATATTATATTATAAATAATTAGAATATATTCAGTGCTGAATATTATTCTGTATAAGCACATGTGACCGAGATGCAACTAGATAAATTCAAATCTCTTTCAGGGATATATAATTGTGAACAAAAGTCATCGTTACTGTGATGGCTACATCGTGGTAGGTTGATTCTTGTTTATTTTTATATATCTTGACCATACGTGTACTGATGAACAAAAGAATACAGGTTACTTCACAGTTTTTTCTGTATTTGATTGAGAAACCAGTGGTCTACCGTTGAGTTAAATGTTTTTAAGAGATAAATTTTGAAAAGCTTCATTCCCTCGCTTTCGGTAAATATGTTGCTTATTTTTGGTAGTTTATTTACTTATTTAGTCCCTCGATAGCGTGAGGCATTAATACACAGTTAATGCCTTTTATATATAATTTTTATATATAATTAAATATATCTATGAAGAAACGATGAATCTTTTCATTACGAAATTTTTCGTTATTTTTTCATTATGAGGTTTTTTTCACGCTGACTACTTGATAAATTCTTATAAAGAATTTATCCTATATTATATTATCTCTCTCTCTCTCTCTCTCTCTCTCTCTCTCTCTCTCTCTCTCTTTCTCTCTCTCTCCCTCTCTCTCTCTCTCTCTCTCTCTCTATCTCTCTCTCTCTCTCTCTCTCTATATATATATATATATATATATATATATATATATA
>NC_142928.1:194855523-194873023 GCF_046866305.1 Octopus bimaculoides
AATTTCGTGCTACATCACAAAGCGGCGAAAATATTTTGGCAAATTAAATTTAAATTTTGAAGTGAATCTAGCAGTTTTTGTGTTCTTTTAAATCGTTTATAAACACCTTCCACGCTGCAATTGTTTTTGTATCAGTACACGATCTCAGATCAGGTCACTTGCTATGCAAGTACACCTCCGTAATATATATATATATATATATATATATATATATATATATATATATATATATATATATATATATGCACACATTCATTTACATATACTTATATATGTGTGTGTGCCTGTGTGTGAGAGTATGTATGCGTTAAAGGACTGGTATCAGAAGGATTCACCCGGTTGGGGAGTTACATTGTTATAAAAAAAAGGAGGCACAATAAAGTGCGATACGTAACTAAAAAGCCGGCTCTGTAGTTAGTTCCATACTCCACTCCACAGTCCACTGTAGTATGGTGCTGCCCATCAGTATCGGGATAGGTTAGTGTGCGGAATACGAGCCAAGTGAGATATATAATATAGATGTATATAGAGTGTATTTGTACGCATGTGTGTAAACAACTATACATACAAATATATATAACTTAAATGATGTAAATGTGAGCTACTATACATTTCATACTTCTAATAGTAGAGTAGTGAGATGAACTTCTATAATATACCGGGTACTATCGCACAATCTTTCATGGGTGCTTTCTGAGAAATAGCGAGAAAGAACGAGAAGTAATTAAAAGAAAAATAGTAAATAAGAAAAAAGCATAGAAGTTAAATAGGAGTTGGGTCCTTTGATCTGTTAGAATGATTGATATTGGTTGTGTAGTTAATTCGACAGGAAAGGTTCAACTTTGGAGAGGGTGGTGTTCTCTAATTCGATAATAGAAACATATCCAAATGCTTACACTTAGTGAAAATTTCTGATCTAGAATTCAGTCTGTGTATTTCATAGATATAAATAGATATAAATTCTTTGAGCTATACAAAGCCTTGCACATCCTGAACCCATTAACGTAGAGCGTGGCTCGTTCTACGATTATCCACTTTATGGTGTTTAGGATATTTTTGGCCTTCAGGTTCGATAAATGGCAAGCAAACTTAGTGACTTTCTTCTTGTCTACGTTTCGGAAAGCAGATTGATGGTTAACATATCTATTTTGAAAATCGCTTTTGCAGAGACCAATATACTTTTTCAGTTGAGTCTCGTCAATTTGTAAACCTGAGGTGACTACAACTTTGTAGACTACTTCATATATATATATATATATATATATATATATATATATATATATATATGGAGAGAGAGAGAGAGAGAGAGATTTTACTATATATATATATGCTCACACACACATACATATATACACACACACAGATATATATATATATATATATATATATATATATATATATATATATATATATATATATATATATATATATATATATATAGGGAGAATTCACAAAAAAACAAAAGACGAAGACAGGTGGTGTAGACAACAAACTGATGTATTAGTTTAACGCTCGTGAAGTGAAAAAGTCTTTAACGTTTCGAGCCTACGCTCTTCCACAGAAAGTAACACAGAAAGAAACAAGGAGAGAAAATAAAGAATGTGTAGTGGCGCACACATTCTACTACTATTACTTCTACTCATAATAATAGTATATATAACAAGGACAGTTTGGGTTCAAGTAAATACTAAAATGACACATTAGGAAAGAATGCCTTAACCCCCAGGTAGATATCTTATCAATAATGCTAACAATAAATATCGTGGAAATGAATCCATAAAGGAAAGAAGCACCTGTAAAATACATAATAATTGTCCATTACACGACAACTTCCGCATATTTAATGTTTTTTGTAAATGCACTGTTCTTAATAAAGAACAAATCTCTATCAAAATATACATCGGCACCGCTGTCACATTTAAACATCGATACATATTTCCCCTGTGCCCATTTAACTTTCCGAAACACTGTAAGTCTACCTCACTAGCTCATCACATAGTGAACCTTAAGGAAAACAGTATACCATATAATTAGTCTATGATCGGTTCCGGGGTGCCAAACCAGGAAAACCACACTCCGTGCTGGTTATGCTTAAATGAACCTATACAGACCTTACAACATAATTCATAGTAGTTACTGAACCAACCAAAGAAAGCTTTAACTATTTACATTCACAGATTCTTTGGAACGTTCTGATTTCATCAGACATCTAAATGTTGCGCTTTGAGTTTCTTCACACAACTAACACGCATGCTTATTCAATACAATTCAACTTATTTTAACCCGTCATGTACCCCACCTCCCATTCCTCTCTTTATACTATGGTTATTATTTTATCACCACCTCTGAAATCCTTTATTTACTTCCCTTATTCTACAATTACGACTAACCTGAACCTCGTATATCACCACCTCCCATAATTCATTATATCACTGCTCGGAATTCAAGTAGAAGGATTTAACTAAATATTATATCCGAATATATATTTATCGATATTATTAGTTATTATTAGGTTAAATTTTTTCTGTGGAGGCGCAATGGCCCAGTGGTTAGGGCAGCGGACTCGCGATCATAGGATTGCGGTTTCGATTCCCAGACCGGGCGTTGTGGGTGTTTATTGATTGAAAACACCTAAAGTTCCACGAGGCTCCAACAGGGGCCGGTGGTGAACCCTGCTGTATTTTTTCACCACCACTTTCTCTCACTCTTACTTCCTGTTTCTGTTGTACCTGTAATGCAAAAGGTCAACCTTGTCGCACTGTGTCACGCTGAATATCCTCGATAATTACGTTAAGGGTACACATGTCTGTGGAGTGCTCAGCCACTTGCACGTTAATTTCACGAGCAGGCTGTTTCGTTGATCGAATCAACTGGAACCCGCGATGTCGTAAGCGACTGAGTGCCAACACAAAATTTTTCTATTCCCTATCCTACGCTATTTCTTTACCCAAATTTGTTCATATCCATATTATGAATCAAATTTATAATTTTAAATTAAATTTATAATTTTAAATAGTAAATCTTTATTTTTACGATAAAAACATTCGCTAATCTGATAACTATTATCAAACGCGTGCACGAACTGCTCCGATTATATATCCTATGAAGTATAAGCCTTAATTCCTATCAGCAAAAGCCATTTTTCTAGCAGTAAGACCTTGAATTCCCTTATAGTAAGGTGATTTATATACCCAAATGCCGAATATTTTCTTCTTTCCATTTCTTTTCCTCTTTTCTCTTTAGCATAACACATTATATCATATAACCATATATTCAATGCTACAGTTTGTCTACACATTTCCATGAGTTTGTGTGTCTGTGCGTGATTCTGTGTGCACATGTGACTGTGTACCTGTGAGCAACTGTATGTCTATGTGCATTTGTGTGTCTGTAGTTTGTTATCTTGTATATATGTGAAAGTATATTACTTCTATTCAGGTGACACCATTTTATGACAGACAGTTAAATAATTTCTAGAATACCGGAATAGTTTATTTTTCAAAAAAATGTTAACAATTTCATAAATATATCTAATAAATTTCATTCTTCAAATACATTTATTGTTTCGACTATTTCATCTAACATGGTTATTGTTAACCTACTATTTGTGTTTTTTATAGACAATAATTTAGGTATCATAGACGTCATCAACATCAAAGTAATCTTTGTGAATGTTGATAAGCCCAAGTCTTCTAGATTTATTATATTGTTGCAAGCAAAGAAAAAAAATACGATTAGAAACAGTTTTACAATGGATTTACCAATCTCGAATCTCAATGGAAAATGTTGGTTAACAATTGTCTTGAACAACTTGGCGTTTATGAATTCCTCCCCATATTTTGACTTTACTAAATTTGGACGAAGAATTTTGGTGAGCTTTATAGATTCAAGCAGAATAAAGTCATACTGTTTCTGAACAGCTTTTATAATTGCAATACCATAAACAAGAAACATGGAAACGAACCATATATCACCAACGGTACCAGGCTTAGCAAGTACTGCAACAGCTATTGAAAATATATACTCGCAAAGGATACCAAACGTTACTACAAATATATAGATTGAATACATTCCCCAAATTAGAAAACATGGAAACGATATGAATGTTAAAATGAAAGCAATAATCTTGAAAATATAGTTAGGATTCAAATACAGAGGGAAAATATAAACTCTGAAATAACTTAATGGTAAAGTTAAAACCAAATAAAGAATTGGGATTCCATAATACAAGAGGCACAGAAATAATTCACAGACAGAAAATACGGCAAATAAAATTGTAATGGAAACAAAGGGACAAAGTGTAATGAATCGCCAGAAAATATTTCTTTCGTAGTAATATAACCAAATTTTCTTTATACGGTTAAACCAAGTATAAATTACTAAATGCCAGAAACTTGGGTTTAAAGCAGTAGAAATATTAGCTTTCATTATTGCATAGAGTAGATCATAATCCTGTACTGTAGAAACATTTAAACTGCCATACTTCTCTAATAATCTCTTATTTTGAATGAGAAATGTGCAAGTGGATCATTGATGTAATGTATTATAAGCGATAGTCTCACTTAAACGACTGGGAAGAACGAAGAGAATAAAACTGAAAAATATGTAGCCCATGAACCACAAAAATGGACCCCCGAAGAAGCCACCTGTATTGTCATAACTTCGCGAGATTCCTAATATTAGGGCGCGATAGCCCAATGGTATATCATTTTGGAATAGTATTTTTATTGTTTCATATAAAAAGAAGTAATGCATCAAAAGATCCAGAACAATTACTGAAAGAGAGAATAGAATACACAGGAATCTTCTTAGTCTTGAGGCAAAGAAAGAGGAATTGTGGAAACAAAATATCCAAGACACAAAATGAGAGAATGTGTAAATATTATGTTTTCCATTGATCCACTCGGATTTGTATGGCAACGTGTTTTTAATTGTAAATAAGAATTCATCGTGTGCAAACAGTGGCAGATTGAGTTGACGGGAATGTGAAGGTACTTTAGCTTTTGATACGAAACTTATAAACAATGGAGCAAATGCCCACAAAACTGCTCCGATGATATTTGCATAATTGTAAAACATAGCATTTTCAATGGTTTTTCCCGGACAAATGGATTTGGTGTGAATAAACATGACTTTCGTTTTTATTGATCACACAGCAATAGTTCTTCACTATCTCTCGATTTATACCTATTCTTCTGTAAGCTTCAAATACGCGAGGACTTTTCCTCTTCAAATCATAAGACAGATTTATTAAAAAAACACATGGAGCCAGATTTTCCCATTTGCAATTTGGCGATAAATAAGATACTTTTCAATTCCTGAAAAATTAAATATATTAAATCATTTCTCTGAATATTTTGTTTTCCACAATTTATATCGATATTAATCCTTAGATTAGCAATGTAGACAGCTAACATATGAAAAGTGCGAATTTTAAAATCATAGGAAAACTTGTTATATACTACAAAACCATTAGGTACATCTGAAATCCACGTAAAATGTCTCGCGTTTGCAAAATAATCCAGCGGTACAGGATTAAGAAGGTCATCAAGTGACTTGTTTGATAAATGGACTTCAAAATTGAAAACATCTTTTTCTAATTTTACTAAACGAGATAAAATCTCACTGACATTGGGAGGAATTTTAATTTCGCAATTATTTCCGCGTTCCTTCGCATCGATGTTTAGTGATGTCAGTGTGATAATAAGAATGATTGAAATAATAAGAGAACTGGCTGCTCTTATTATCGTCTGCATGGCAGCCATATTTCGTTACCTGTAAATAAAAAAAAATATAGAACATATAAAATAAGGAAGATTCATTTTAATTTTTCTTTAAATTTCGTAACTCTTTTAAAATGGAGATTATTTTTGTAGCTGATCTTTGTCTCGATTTGAACCTTCAGCGCTTTCTTTTAATTAGGTTTTCTTAAATAGTAAAAAACAACTTTGATGGTGATAACGTTATTAGAAAAGACACTAATTACACTTAACAATACCGAATCAAATTAAGTGACAGAAATAGTACAAAGGAATCAAAAGTTGTTGATGGCAAACCAATCAATTCTGATTTCGATAATTGAGTATATGTAAATAGAGGAGAGAGCGACAGACAGACGTCCCTCAGTCACCATGATGGTCAGTGACAAACAGATAAGAGAGACGAGAACATCACAGTATAATATGAGACTCTTTTGACGACTGGGCGATGTGAACGAGCAATTTGCCTCTTTTCTAAAAATTGCAGGGGAAAAATATAAATACACACATATACACATCATATATATATATATATATATATATATTCATATATGCGAGCTGGCAGAATCGTTAGCACGCCATTTTCATCAGTGTGAAGAATTTTTTAAGGACATAAAAAAAGGTCTAATAAAATAAGGTAAATTAAAATAAGATACAATAAGGGAGAATACAAGTGGGGTAATAGGGAAAATAGGATATTTACAGGCAAGTTGTAAAAGGGAAAATGATAACAGTAATAATAATAATGAGAGAGACGATAGGGAAAAAAAAAAGATATATCAATGTGTATGCACGTCTATATGTGCTGTAAACTATAACAAAAATAAGAATGAAAAGCTTGTCCTTTGAATTGCGCGTATGTATTGTATCCTATTTGTATTAAATCTAATTTTGATTCAACATCTTTTTCTCCTCCATTTTTCTATAATCGTTTATGGTATTTTTGTACCTATAACGATATTTTTCAACTGTGTGTGTGTGTGTGTGTGTGTGTGTGTGTGTGTGTGTGTGTGTGTGTGTGTGTGTGTGTGTGTGTGTGTGTGTGTGTAGAAGGTTGAAAAGGAACACACGAGTTAAAATATATATATATGGAAAAAAGTCAAGGTAGAAAACGCTAAAATAATTTTATAAAAACCATTTCAGTACCGGTTTCGGTCATTGAGACTTTTTCAACTGTGAGTATGGAAAACGATTAAATTTTGGAAAAATTAAAAGTAAAGTTTTTTAAAAGAATATTTGCATAGTATTTAAATACAAGGGGCATCTTCCTTGTTTCTACCTGTCTCTGTCTCTTTTGTTTACTCTTGTAAACCCACAAGAGTTGACTTTTTTCCATATATATATATATATATATATATATATATATATATATATATGCATGTATATTTTATATATGTTTCAGCCTTAAGACTACGGCCTTACCGGCGCACCGCCAGTGTAATCACCTTTTAATTAGCCAATCCTATATGATTAGCTATTGGTGAAAGAGAGAGTTTGACACTGCTGCCCTCTTGAGTTTCCTACCTTGATATTGACTACTTGTACTACTTCTGTATCGTCGGCATAGCCAGTAAGTGTGGCTGTCTGTGTAACTGATGGCATATCTGAAAGAGCCATCATGAGCAGCACGGCCGCAATAAGTTCTATGAGGCACTTCACTGTCTATTACTGTCTCCATGGAGAGGGCTTCTGTATTTAGGAAGTCATGCAACCACTTTCGATTTTGCCACATAAGCCGAGTCTCAGTAGATTGTGACATATCATCCCATGATCAGCTTTATCAAAGGCCTTTGCAAAGTCGAAATATATCACATCTACGTTTGAGCGATTCATTAATTGTCTCAACCCCCAGTCATAGTGCTGTAAGAGCTGTGTAAGGAGCTTCTTACTGAGCGAAAGCCATGCTGGGTGTCAGGAAGCAAGTGATTATCTTCAAGGAACGTAATTAGTTTATTGCTGACAATGCGCTCCGTTACTTTGCTGACATGGCAGTTTAGAGAGACAGGTCTATAATTTTTAGCATCTGCTCTACTACCTTCTTTATAGACAGGGCATATTATGCCTTCCTTTAACTTTTTGGGAAGTCTCCCAGTTGTGAGCAAGCTCTGGAAGAGAATCTGAAGTAGTCTTGCTAGAGCCTCATTACATTTCTTCAGGAGAATTGCTGGGAATCCATTAGGGCCTGTGGCTGAGTTTGAGCTCATTTCAACAATGGCTGATATTACATCAATTTCCTTTATTTTGATGCTCTCAATAATTACCATTTTGTTGTGTAGAGCTATGGGAGCCCAAAAACTCATGACGCATAGCTACTTGCAAGTGTCTTAATGGAGTGGGGAAAAGACTCTTGTATTGCACATTCAGTACTTCACTGATCCTCTGATCCATATATACATATATATACACACCTGCATACAAGTATACATAAACATCCGCGTGCATTACATATACATACACGTATAATATATATATATATATATATATATATATATATATATATATATATATATATATATATATATATATATGTATGTATGTATATAGACACACATATATGTACATACATACACACACATATAAACCAGACCTTAAAGCCTTCTTTATGTTTACCAAGGAGACTGCTTCTGTGCATTGCAAGGTAGAGCCACTCCTCCAAAAAGATGGCTCCCTCACAGGAAACCCAATGAGGATAAGTGAGACGCTGAATGAACAGTTCAAAAGTGTCTTCACCCCACCCCTACAGCACATGCAAGTTAGCAAACCTGTAGAATTCTTTACTGCTACAGAAGCTGAACAGGAGGCAGTAACAATTGATTACATCAACATCGAAGAAAAGGATGTAATGCTAGCAATAGATAACATAGACGCAAACTCAGCTGCTGACCCTGATGGATTCCCAGCAATCCTCCTCAAGTCATGCAAACGAGTCCTTGCAAAACCACGGCAGCCTCTTTTCAGAGCTTCCTTGCAAATAGTAAGGTCCCGGATAAACGAAAGGAGGGAGTAATATGCCCTATCCATAAAGGAGGAAGAAGATCAGATGCCAAAAATTATAGGTCTATCTCTATGACCTATAAGTCAAGGATCGCATTGTCAGGAAGAAACAAATTACGTTCCTTGAAGAGAATGACTTGCTGAATGATACCTCGCATGATTTTCGACCAGGTAGAATCTGCCCGACACAGCTCTTGCAACACTATGACTGAGCGCTAAAGCAGTCGCTCAACAACTCAAATGTGGGCGTAATATACCTCGACTTCGCAAAAGCCTTTGACAAATTTGATCGTGGCATGATTTGTCACAAGCTGCGTAATTTTGGCATAGTCAGCATACTTGGAGAATGGCTTCATGGCTTCTTAAAAGACAGAAGTGGTGGTCAAAGGGGTTACCTCCGAGGAAACACAAATAATTAACGGTGTTCCACAGGGCACTGTCCTGGGACCACTGCTATTCATAGTGCTCCTCTCTGACATGCTCTCAGCTGCTCAGCTAGCTTCCCTTGCTAGCTATGCAGACGATACGAAAGTCTTTCAGAGAATAGGACCCTGGAGACGTCATGCATCTACAACGTGAATTGAACGCAATATACAGATGGGCTGAGGAAAGTAACATGCAGTTTAATGCTGAAAAATTTCAAGCCCTGCGGTACCAACATTTGAAGCTCAATGAAAAGCAGATAGGATACACTGGCCCCGGAGGGATTGCAATCCCTGAATCAAAACCAGTGCGCCACCTGGGCATCGACATGGGTATCGATGCATCTTTCCAGGTGCATATATTACCAAGTTGGCAATAAAATGCAGACGCTTGACCGGGTAGATCCTTCGAACTTTCAAAACTAGAGATAAGGAAATCATGATGGTCCTCTGGAGGACTTTCGTCCTTAGCCATCTGGATTGCTGCTTCCAACAGTGAAAAATTAACGACGGAACTCGAGGCGATCCAGCGAAGCTACACCAAGAAGATCGACACAATGCGAAATATCAGCTAGTGGGAAAGAGTTAAGACTCTGCTCACTGGAACAAAGGCGAGAAAGATATGCTGTAATATAATCTGGAAGATCCTAGAAAAGCGTGTCCCAAATTTTGGCGTTGTCAATTACACAAACAGCCTCTGCATAGTACCAAAACTCCCAACATTGCCATCAGGGTACAGGACCAGATACTGCAACAGCTTCTACTTGAAAGGTCCACAGCTCTTTAATATCCTCCCATAAAATCTGCCTGGCGTGGATGTAGACTTTTTCAAAACAAAACTAGATCTCCTTTGGTCAAGAGTTCCGAATGAACCTACTTCGAGACAAGAAACAAAGATGAGGGCAGCAACGTCAACGCCGGTGCCCCAGAATGGCCGCAGTCCTTATGTGGAAAACATATATAAAAAAGGGGGAAGAGAAATGCCTTCGTTTCACATAGATTTAATATCTTTTTATAAAAAAATATATATATATATATATTATGTATGGAACAAGTCTCATGAAATGTAGTGATATCCAACCGATTTTCGCTATTTGAATTAGCTTTTCAAGGAACATTGTAAAGTGATAAATCCTTCAGAAAAGGAATGACGCCATTTTGGATTTTTTGAGAAGTCAAAATGCGTGGTGAGAGTGGATAAAGGGAGGCAAACGGTGGCAAGGGGGACAACTACCTCCTCAGCATTATTGAATATGATATGAGAAGCAATTTCTACAGGAAATGTGAAAAGATAATAATTGCAATTTTGAAAAATTGTGAAAAAGGAAATTGGAATTGAAATTGAAATGAACAAAAAATGTATAATTATCTGTACATTTGTGTGTAATTTATAATACTAGTTCCTCATTTTGTCAATATTGAATTATTATAGACAAAGGAAAAATCTTTGGTCAATATAATGTAATACAAATTAAATAAGCCAAAGAAATATGTATATATATTGGTCAATAAGTTGAGTGAAAGTTTTACAATTCAGGTTCAGATTTTGAGTTTTTATTTTTAATTTTTAGGGAATGTGTAGGAAGCAGGTGGTGAAGTTTGTATATTAAGGTGTGGTCTGTACTTTTGTATAAACAGGTTTTCCTTGTTTAGGCGTTCTTGTAAGGAGACTGAATCTTTGCATTGGTATATTGGAAAAATATGGAAATTCGGTGTTTTATTTCATGCTCATCTGTCAATATGTTCGCTCAGAGCTATCTTCCTGCATTGAGGAAAACGAATCTGTTCTTTATGCAGCGTAACTCTGCGTCTCAAAGTAAGGCTCGGTTGGTCCACATAATTGTGGCCACAGCCTGAGCAGGTTAGAAGATAAATCAGGTTCTGAGAGGCACATGTGAAGTTGGTTTTAATTAGAAATATTTCTTCTTGCTGGAATGTGAATTTCGAGCCTTCAATTAGGTGTGGGCACGTACCACAATTCGGTCGTCCGCAATGTTTAACTGTTGGTATCGTGTGTTGAGTATAGTTTTTGTATTTAGTAGGAGTCTCTTAAGTGATTTGTGTTGTCTTTTGCATTTGAGGAGTTTATGTGTATTTAGGATGTTGTTCATTTTCGGGTCTTGAGTGAACAAAGGGAGATTTTATACAATTGTGTTGTATGCTTTATTGTTTTTGGGGTTGTGGGTTGATATGTATGGGAGTGAGGTATGGTGTTATGTTTTGTTGTCCTTAGTATGTTTGTGTCTAATTTTTTGGCACGTTTAATTTCATGGTCCATAAGTGCGGGTCGGTATTAACGTTCAATGAGTGTTATTTTGGAGTCTTGTAGGCGAAGTTCCCGACTTGTTGTATCAGATACAATTGTACAGATCCTTTTTGCTAGATTGAACGGGATATTTATTTTGGTGTGTTTAGGATGGCATCAACTGAAAAGGAGATACTGTTTTGAGTCTGTTGGTTTGTAGTAGATGTTAGTTGCAATTTTGTTGTTGGAATTTTTTTATAATCAAAATGTCCAGAAATGGGAGCTGTTCACTGTTCCATTGTAAATTGAATATTGGAGTCTATATTGTTCAGTGTAGATTTGAAGTCCAGAAGTTTGTCATAAGTTTCATTCCAGATGACAAAACAATCGTCTAGGTACCTTTTCCAGTTTTCTCTTATACAGTAGTGGAATGGGGGTCCAAATCTTTGAAGCGAAAGTTCATATAGAGTAGATTCAAAGAAACCTATTATTAGGTTCGCAAGGACAGGCGCTGCTTTCATTCCCATCGCAATACCGCGTTTTTTTTTTTTTTTTGCGGTAGTATGTTACATCGAATAGGAAGTAATTGTTTTGTAGGATGAACTTCAGGGATTCAATGACAAATGTCTGGTTTATGCGATCCGGGAGAACTTCGGGGTATTTTTCTAACCAGAATTTTATTGCTTCTATTCCGTAGTCATGTGGAATAGAGGTTGATGACATCGGAGGAGACTAATAGAGCTTCTTCGTTGGTGGTTTTTGGTAGATGCTCTAGCATGTCCAGATCGTTTCTAATGAAACTTTTATTTTATCTGAGGAAAGGTTTCAATAGTATGTCAAGAAAATTGCTTAGGCGGTGTGTTTCACGGGCCGGGCCAGCAATAATAGGCCTTAATTTTAAGTCTTCTAGTGTTGGGATATTTATGTATAGACCTGGATTTTAGTTACAGGCCTGTAAATCAAATCCAGGTTTATACATTAATATCTTTGTCTTTTAAGTTTACTCTGCTTTTTATTTCATTTTGTTTTTCTTCATATTAATCATCCTTCCTCACATGTCTTAATAGCATGTACGATAATTAATGAAGCCGCCCAGTCCCTTTATCTGAAAATGGCGCCATTTCACATCAAAGCCCTTCTATAACTGGGATGTGAGTTTATGTGAGTTTCTTTTTTTTTTCTTCAACTTTATGCATTTTCTAGAGATATTTGACAGGTTTGTTGCTCTGTATACTTAACTTCAAAATAGTATTCCCTCTCAACTGGCACCGATAACAAAGAGTTAGTATGTAAGCTATACAATTTGTGTATCTTAAGAAAGATTCTTCAGACTTGAGAAAACTGCGTTTCACTAAACCTTAAACCAACATGCCGGAAAATTTAAATAGCATGTAACATCTTTATGGAATGATGATGATGATGATGATGATGATGATGAGGAGGAGGAGGAGGAGGAGGAGGAGGAGGAGGAGGAGGAGGAGGAGGAGGAGAAGAAGAAGAAGAAGAAGAAGAAGAAGCCTGCTCTTATGAAACCTTCTTATGAAACGTTCCCAACAAATACTGAGTTTAAACAATAGATAATACTGTTAAGGCGGTGAGCTTAAAGAGACGTTAGCAGGCCGGGCGAAATGCTTTGCGGTATTTCGTCTGCCGTTACGTTCTGAGTTCAAATTCTGCCGAGGTCGACTTGGCCTTTCATCCTTTCGGGGTCAATAAAATAAGTACTAGTTACGCACTGGGGTCGATATAATCGACTAAGTCCGTTTGTCTGTCCTTCTTTGTCCCCTCTATGTTTAGCCCCTTGTGGGTAGTAAAGAAATAAGAAACGTTAGCACGCCGGGCGAAATGCTTAGCGGTATTTCGTCTGTCTTTACATTCTGAGTTCAAATTCCACCGAGATAGACTTTGCCTTTCATCCTTTCGGGGGTCGATAAATTAAGTACCAGTTGCGTACTGGGGTTGATCTAATCGACTGGCCCCCTCCCCACAAATTTCGGGCCTTGAGTAGAAAAGAATAAATTATACTGTTTTAACCAGCTTTTAGGAATAAGAATGCAGGTGCTTGAAAAGACTGCAGTGAGATCGTTGTGAGACTTTCTTATAGAAATGAAGAATACAGGACAGATACTGAACGCATTGTATGTACTGTAATGCACGTGACAAAGTCATGTGACCCATGATTGAAAAGAAAGGCAAAAATAAATTTAAAAAATAACAGTCGAATGGATAAGTGTGATAACAAACTATGAAAATGAGTTATTTTAACCTGGGAATAGAAAATTACTATTTGTAAATCTCACAACGAGAGATATTCGGCAACAGTACTTTGTAGTAAAGATTGTTTGCCAACATAACATGGCAGTCCTGGTTTAGGACGAATGTTACTGTAATTTAGCCCCAGGAAACATCGTCTCCAGCTGGCTATACAACACGATCTATGTCCTTATATTTTTATGTAGTAAATATATAAGTCTTGAATTTATTCTTCAATTCTTTATGAACTATTTTAATAATATACACGCAGATTCCCTTGTTCGAAAATATAAGGGCACACAATCGTGTTGTATAGCCAACTGGAGACGACGTCTCCAGGGGCTAAATAACAGCAACATTCGTCCTAAACCAGGACTGCCATGTTATGTTGGTAAATAATCTTGACTCCAGCCTGGGAATAGTTTGAGTGAAGAAAAGGTCCTTCGGGTTTCGAAAAATTATATTTATGCAAGTATGAACAGATAAGAAAAACAGGCAAATCTTTTGTAGAGAAGATACAGAATTCCCGATATAGACCGACCCGAATATTTGGAATCCATATTTCAAATGTTTGTGTGCGTATATGTGTTTAAATGTGTGTATGTATGTATGTATGTATCAACCAACAAGTCCACAATTAGATGCAGTGTCACCTTGTCAGTGACGAGGTCGCAGTTCACGCGACAAAAGTGATATCAAATACGAAATGATAAATGTCTAAGTGAATTTAAAAGACATATTTTCGCGGTTGGGAATGACAAACACGTCTTTCATGCAGCAATCCTTTTAACATCAACACACGGTCTCAAAATCAGTTCACCTTCTCGTCAAGTACACCTTCAAAACACACAAACACACACACACACACACACACACACACACACACACACACATACACACACATTTATCGAGGTAAAGGTAGTCATTGTTGGAATACCTTGCATCATAGCTTTACTCAATTCGGGCTGACCTAGACAAAATCAAAAACAAAAGCAACAACACCAACAACAACAGTTGTCTTACCTATTCTGGGTCTGTCACTTTAAAACGATATACGAACGACAAATACCGGACAATAAAATGTAAACCAATTTCTTAAAAACATCAATATTTTTCAAACAACAAAATTAATTTTCTGTTTTCCTTCACTATAACTGAACCTACCCAAGAGGTGGCATGTAGACTGCATCATCTATGCTTGAATTTGTCCGGTTTGGTGTATTTATAGAATATATATATGCATATATACGTGTGAGTGTGTACGTGTGTATGTATGTGTGTTTATATATATATATATATATATATATATATATATGCATATGCATGCATACGTACAAGCATACATACATACATACATACATACATACATACATACACATACATATGGATATAGGGATGCACATGTCAAACCTGCAATGTTTTTCTAAAGAAAACTTGACAAACGAGTTTCTTTTCACAGACGTAAAACACAATGAAAGGACACAAGCCCAAAAAGAAGGCTTCACTTACAAGAATTAGCTGAGAAATTTCCCTCATATCAAACTCTGCCAACCCAAAGTTAATACATTAGAAAATGAAATGGTGGATTCTCACAAATATACATGCATGCATATATATGTACATACATACATACATACATACATACATACATACCTACATACACAGAAACCGGTTCTCTCTATTGGTAAGAAACCTTGAAACAAACTGAATGACATGCATACATACGTACATACATACCTACCTATCTACCTACCTACCTACATACATACATACATACATGCATACATACATACATACATACATACATACATACATACATACATACATACATACATACATACATACATACGTACGTACGTACGAGAGGGGCTGAAATGTTTTGGGTAAAAGAAAATACATGAGGACCAGTTAATTAAGGTTTTATACAACATGTCCTCCTCTCAGGTTCAACTATCGTAATAATCTTTCAGTTTTTCTGAGCTCTGTAAATGAACTCAGATGCTTGGGACTCTAACCAGACCTTTTGCGATGTCCTTAAAGCCATGAGCTTTTCAGTACCTCCTCAATTGAGTGGACAAACGAACGAAAAGGGCTTTCAACACATTCAGTAAGAGTTACATATATTATTTGAAAAACATTTATTCAATTCTATGTCACTTAAAATTTCGTAGGCCTCTAACAGAAACCCGTCTCTTTCATACTTTCCATTGCCAAATAGATAAATGCAAGAAATGGAAGGTGGCTACCGGAATATAATAGGAATTACATGTATTATTTAAAACATCGAAGGCGGTGAGCTAGCAGAATCGTTAGCACAACGGACGAAATGCTTAGCGGTATTTCGCCAGTCGTTACGTTCTGCGTTCAAATTCCACCGAGGTAGACCTTGCCTTTCATCCTTTCCGGATCCATAAATTAAGTACCAGTGAAACACTGGGACCGATGTAATCGAGTAGTCCTCTCCCCCATAATTTCAAGCCTTGTGCCTATAGTAGAGAGGATTATTTAAACATCTGATGATATTTTTTCTTTTTTCTTTGTTTTCCTCAGACGAGTAACGCCCAAACTCTAAGGGAACATTAGACTGGCAAAAGCACAAATGTAACACCTGAAGAAGCATACACATTGTGATGGAGGAAAACTGAGTTTTATAGATATGAATAATCTTAAATAATATCTTATGTATGTGAAAAACTTCTAATGGGATGCAGAAACGTCTAATGTGGGATGCAGAAACACATGTCGGGATACATTAATAAAGCCTATAAATTTCCATCCACAAGTTATTCTTGTTATTAATATATTTATCCTAAACTGAAAGAACTTTCTCCTTTATAACCATTCCATGAGATTACACATCAAGATGGGACCGACAGGCGATAGAAGACAACGAGAGACATAGAAGCTTTTAACATTGCAACCTGAGGCATTCACCGAAAATATATTAAACAGATATATATGTCTGGTCTCTGAGCATCGATTAGAGAGTCACGTTGGATTGTAATATCCTTCAGGATATTATATTCATTGTCATCAGTGATGCGCTCTCGTTCATGATCGCACCATTCCCGCACTCTGTCCAGACCGTATTTTTCACACAGTCTCCAGTGAATAAATTTACCCATGTTATTGCGTCTCCTTTTGCTCTGCTTTTCGGCTAGCTTACTACACTCACTCATAATATGTGAGATTGTTCCGCTTTTGGTGCCGCACATCATACAAAGAGGCGATTCCCTGCTCCTATATATTTGGAACTTGGTGTAATTAGTTCTCAGAGCTTGTTCTTGGGCGTTGAATATCAATGCCTCATTGCAGCCTTTCAGATCACTTTTTCTTAGCCATCTCCAGGTGCTGGGTTCAGTTCCACTGCTTGGCACCTTGGGCAAATGTCTTCTACTATAGCCTCGGGCCGACCAAAGCCTTGTGAGTGGATTTGGTAGACGGAAACTGAAAGAAGCCCGTCGTATATATATATATATATATATATATATATATATATATATATATATATATATATATATATATATATATATATATATATATGTATATGTTTGTGTGTCTGTGTTTGTACCTACAACATCATTTGACAACTAATGATGGTATGTTTACGTCCCCGTAACTTAGCGGTTCGGCAAGAGAGACCGATAGAATAAGTACTAGGCTTCTAAAGAATAAGTCCTGGGGCCGATTTGCTCGACTAAAGGCGGTGCTCCAGCATGGCCGCCGTCAAATGACTGAAACAAATAAAAGAATAAAAGAATTATTGTTTTCATTTTCCAATTGTTTATTCTTTATTCTTCATCTCATTGTTTCCATTTTCCAATTGT
>NC_142928.1:194878023-194898023 GCF_046866305.1 Octopus bimaculoides
ACAGCTGCTATTCGCTTACTACTACTGATGGTATTTTAGTAGTACAATCCCTGTTATATTTACTTACAGATAATTTCACGTATTTCGTTCGTTTAAATAGTGTTTGATTACTTCAAACGAGTTTTTCAGGCATGATGGGGAAAATTTTAGTATTAGTTAGGTGGCTGATTGTGACCGAGGAGAAACAGGTCCCATTTTGGCACTAATTTGGAAACCATGGCATCAGATTGATCAGCATTACTTGTGTTCACCTAGCAGAGGTAAGACGATTTTATCGTTCACTGGAATGTATTCCTACCATGTTCTGTATTAGATTTGTGAACAGATTCGTGGCAGAAAAGTATTTTTTACTTCTGTTTTTAACGATGCAGGTGCTCATGTAATCCCCTCATGTATGCACACACACACACACACAAGAGTTACGGAATGGAGTAGATAACATCCGGATCTTATCTACTCCATTCAGTAAACCTTTCATTTTTTTCTTCAGACACCCGGCAATCCTGGTCGCCTAGTACCTTGAGGTATAAAAACAACTTTTTCAGCTTACCTTAATTCGATACGAGAAAAATCCATAACCTTCCGTCTCAATAAAGCGCTGTCTCTGAAAGTGTATGTTTTTTTAATATTTACTACGGATTACTTGAAGATAACTTTCTTCTTAGACCTCGGTCACTGGATCTTACATTTAGCCACCCATACCTGGATGCAACTCACTCAATAAGAACTCACTACTTGAATGGACCAGAAACAAAACTTGACTGTAAAAAGGATTTAGATAATCCTATTAGTTAGACATTTTAAGTTAGACATGGCCTGGACCAATCTTTGGTCGAAACATGTCTAAGTTTTATCTAAGTTTTTATGTGTGTGCGTGCGTGCGTGCGTGCGTGCGTGCGTGCGTATATATATGTGTGTGTGTGTGTGTGTGTGTTTGTTTGTGTGTGTGTGTGTGTGTGTGTGTGTGTGTGTGTGTGTGTGTAGGCGCAATGGCCCAGTGGTACGGGCAGTGGACTCGCAGTCGTAGGATCGCGGTTTCGATTCCCAGACCCGTTGTCAGAGTTTCTAAAGCAGAAACACTTACAAAGTCCACGAAACTTCGGCAGGGTGGGGGTGGGGGACAATCCTGCTGTACTCTTTCATCACAACTTTCTCTTACTCTTTCTTCCTATTTCTCTTGTACCTGTATTTCAAAAGGGCCAGCCTTGTCATATTCTGTGTCACGCTGAATCTCCCCGGTGTACGGGAGGTAACTTATTGCTAGAAAGAACAACAAAAGAAAGAAAGAGACCTCGATATTATGTAAATAGAGGAAATTATCTGTAAAAATATGTGACACTTATTCGGTAGCCATGATAAATCTCCGAGTTTCGGAGGTTATTTGGTTCCCGATCCTGAGTATACATTTTGTGTCGTTAGTTCTAATTTCCTTTGGTAAAATTGAAAAACGGTGGCTGCCTTAATTATACACACACACACATGCATGTATGTGTGTATATGCATATATATATATATATATATATATATATATATATATATGTATACATACATATATGTGTGTATGTGTGTGTGTGTTTGTAATTAAGGCAGCCACCGTTTTTCAATTTTACCAAAGGAAATTAGTACTAACGACACAAAATATATCCTCAGGATCGGGAAACAAATAACCTAATCACTAAGCCAAGCGCCTTCACTCACCCACGCGCGCGCGCGCACACGCACACATACACACACACTGCCTCATCTCTCTCTCTCTCTCTCTCTCTCTCTCTCCAATTAACCATCATAGAACTGATAACTGCAACTGCAGATCCTGGACAGATTGCCCGCTGCAAGCCCAATGCAGAAGGTTCAACATCGTATACCAATGCACCGTTCACAACATAGTAAATAACTCATGTAGCTACTACATCGGATCTAGGACCACTTTTAAACAAAGGTATCGTGAACATTTAAATTCGTTTAATTATAAAGAAAATAGCAATTCCACATAACTAGTCAGCCACGTTCACCATCTAATTAATAGAAAAATACAGTATAAACTTTCCTGGGCTATAATAGACTCGGCCAACACTCCAGTGGTGGACTCTGCTTAAAAGAAGCCCTCAAAATTTTAACCCACAACTCACCACAATTGCTTAATAACTACAACGAGGCCTTCACTACGTGTAAGCTCAAATTCTTCTTCATTTTTAAATTCTTTTATAAGTCTAAATGTAAGTTCTTCCCCCACTAACAGCACCCACATGCAAATCCCTATGTTCATCAACACATACCTCTCTTTATCTCTTCTATATCTCCTATATCTCTATATCTCTTACATCTCTCTTATCTACCTTACCACATCATTTTATGAGATAAATATTATATCTTTAATTTATCCCTAATTTATTTTTAAACCTGAACCCAATAAATTCCCTGTATAAATCCCCTAATATCTAACTCTAACTCACACTCATAAATAATTTAATATTGTACTAGCTCCTCCATTCTTGACTACCTACACACCCATAAACCCATTGCTAAAAATAACTCTACAGCCACTGACCTTCACCAGAATGGACACAAGCAGTCACAACTAGATTTCTTCCACAACACTAATAGACTTTAAGACTACCAGTCACCTTTAGATTCCTTTCATTTTGCAACATTTTATTTACCTTATCTTCCTCTACCTCCTCATCCTCTCTCTTATCTTCTACCCCATACACAGTTCTTAAACACCATACACCTATACACGTTACTTTATCTTATAGCTAATCCTTAAATTCCCACCCACCCACACCCCACACTCTGTCTACCTCTCTTTCTATTTATTTTCTCTTCTTTCCTTTTGCTACTTAACAGCCACCTCCGCTACCATTCTGTTATTGAACGTTGGTATGTTCGCAACTTTTTTCTTTGAATGTCTACCATATCAGAATTTTAATCCACATCGATCTACGCAGGGTTGCGCCTAAGGACTTACGCTCATGGATCTACGCAGGATTGCACCTAAGGACTCATGCTCTTCTTTCTACAACTTCCGAAAGTTGAACTATGAATTATATGCTTCTTTTTCTTCTTTCTTTCCGTCTCCTTATTCTTTAATTCCCTGCCTCTATATCGTCCTCTCATTAATATATACCATTCTCACTTTTCCTATTTTTTCCTATTTGTCTCTGACGACGGCATATCTCATACTCGGGGATATCCCGGAAACAGCTGTAAGACTTTGAATATTTTCCAATAATAATATTGTATACGACTTGAGATGTTTGCTTTACCTTAATGTTTGTTGTCCTCTTTAACAATTATACACCTGCTGCATCGGAAATCTGCAATGTGTGTGTGTGTGTGTGTGTGTGTGTGTGTGTGTGTGTGTGTGTGTGTGTGTGTGTGTGTGTTAATGCAAATGACATAATTGTTCGTTTTTTAAGGTGTGGTCTAAGATAAAGATATTTTCTTCGCACCCCCCCCCCCACACACATATATATATATATATATATATATATATATATATATATATGGATATATTGCCGGTAGTCTATCTTTTCCTCATTTCGAGCACTCAATCCTGACGAAGGGTTCATTCTCTGTATTTACTTGTCCTGTTTTCCATTTTTTCTCATTGTTTACGTAATTCATGTTATTTGCACCGTTGGTGAGGTCCTGTACCTATATATGCATATATATATATATACACACACACACACACACACACACACACACACATACACACACACATACACACACACATACACACACACATACACATATATATATATGTATATATATATATATATATATATATATATATATATATATATATATATATATATATATATATATATATATGGCAATGTTGCTGTTGCTGTTGCTGTTGCCGTCGATGCCGTCGGGGAAACTGCCAATGATGTCGCTGGTGCTGTTATCGTTATTGTTGTTAACTATGGAGATGGTGGTGGCATTGCTGGTTCTGTTCCCGTATCTACGGCTGCTACTGGTTCTACCAGTGGTATTGCCAGGGTTTGCTAGTACTTCAGCTTCGTAGACGACCCCTTTGGTTTTGCAGTGACCTCCCATGGTGCATGTGTTGCGCTCTTCGCATGAACATCCTTCCTCGTCCCGTGCCCTAGGGCCGCTAACTAGAATGCTCTTAATATTGGTCGACATGTAAAAGACGCTCTAACTTTGTGTCTGTTGAAAATGGGCCCGTACATATGGGAGCTGGTGAAATGCTTATCTATTAATTTAAGGAATATTCTACTTACGGGCGTTTTTGTGTTAAGAGAGAAGGTGGAGAGGCAAACCAAATGGTATTTCTGCGTCACTTCCTTCATTAAAATTTAAATTAGGAAATATTACAACAAAAATAGGAATTTGCAAAGCACAAAATACAATATGACTTCTGCTTCGCTGGCCACAACATTTGTCTTTCTAATAAATAAATAATAAAATATATTTAAATTCATTTTTAAGTAAATACTCTTTATTTCAAATAGTTACGAAATAACGAAACTAAAAGTATTCTATATGACTTCTATATATCTTATTTTTCTCTTACAGAAAACGAAATATGGCTGCCATGCAGATGACAATAACAGCAACCGGTACACTTTTCCTTGTGATTACTTTTATTGTCATTCTAATATCATTAAACACAGAAGCGAAGGAACTTGGAAATAATTGTGAAATTAAGATTTCTCCCGATGTTAATAAGATTTTATCTCGTTTAGTAAGATCAGATAAAAAGGTTTTCAATTTTGAAGTCCATTTATCCGATAAAAAGCTAGATGACCTTCTGAAACCTGTATCAATGGATTATTTCGCGAACGCGAGACAATTTACCTGGATTCCAGACGTACCAGATGGTTTGATGGCGTATAAGAATTTCTATTATGATTTTTCAATTTACTCTTTGGATTTATTAGGTGCTTACATTGCTACTCCAAGGACTGATATCGATATAAATTGTGGAAAACAAAATATTCAGAGACATGATTTAATATATTTGATTTTCGGCGAATTGAAGAGAATTGTATTTATCGATACATTGAAAATAGGAGAATCTGGTTACATGTGTTTTCTAATAAATTTATCTCAGGACATGAAGAAGAACAGCCCTGAGTCATTTAAAGCTTACAGAAGATTGGGTATAAATCGAGAATTAGTGAAGAACTATTGCTGTAAACTCTATAAAAATGGAAGCAATGTTTATCGCCCAAAATCGATTTGTTCTGGAAATATCATGGAAAATAGTATGTTTGTCAATTACGCAAATATCGTCGGAGCTGTTTTATGGGCATATTTTCCGTTAATCGTTAGTCTTCTTTCACAGGCTAAATTACCTTCATTTCCCCATCAAATCACATTGCCATACGAGTCAGAATGGATCAACAAAAAACATAATACTTACAGTTTCTCTTATTTTCTGTCTTGGTTATTTTGTTTCCATAATTCCTCTTCCTTTGCCTCAAGACTAAGAAGATTCTTTTGTATTATATTTTCTCTCTCAATAAGTTTCATGGATATTTTAATGCATTACTTCTTTTTATATAAAACAATAAAAATACTTTTCCAAGATGGTATACCATTGGGCCAACGTTCCTTAATATTAGGAATCTCAGAAAGTTATAAGAATACAGATGGCTTCTTCGGGGGTCCGTTAGTGTGGTTAATCTGTTACATGTCTTTCAACTTTATCCTCTTCGTTCTTCCCAGTCGATTAAGTGAGACTATCGCTTATAGTACATTACATCGCAGTTCCACTTGCACGTTTCTCATTCAAAATAAGAGATTATTAGAGAAGTATGGCAGTTTAAATGTTTCTACACTACAGGATTATGATCTACTCTATGCAATAATGAAAGCTAATATTTCTACTGCTTTAAACCCAAGTTTCTGGTATTTAATAATTTATACTTGGTTTGACCGTATAAAGAAAATTTGGTCATATTACTACAAGAGAAAAATTTTCTGGCGATTCGTTACACTTTGGCCTTTTGTTTCCATTACAATTTTATTTGCTGTATTTTTTATCTGTGAATTATTTCTGTGCCTCTTGTATTACGGAATCCCAATTGTTTACTTGATTTCAACTTTACCTTTCAGCTATTCCAAAGTTTATATTTTCCCACTCTATAGGAATAATAATCGTATTTTCGAGATTGCTGCTGTACTTTTTACTATTCTATCGTTTCCATTTTATATATTATGGGCTCTTTATTCAATCTACATATTTCTTACAAATTTTCAAATCCTATGTAGCTACATATTTACAATAGCTGTTGCAGTTCTTGCTAAACCTGATAATGTCGGTGACGTATGGTTTGTTGCCATGTTTTTTGTGTATACCGTTGCAATTGTGAACGCTGTCATCAATCAGTATCAGTCAGTAATATCTAAGTCTATAAAACTCACCAAAACTGTTTGTCCAAGATTGGTTCAGGTAAAATATGGAGAGGAATTCATAAATGCCAATTTGTTCAAGACAATTGTTGACCATCATTTTCCATTGAGATTCGAGATTGGTAAATCCATTATGAAACTGTTTCTAATCGTATCTTTTTTCTTTGCTTGCAACAATATAATAAGTCGAGAAGACTTGGACTTATCAGGATTCACAAGGATTACTTTGATATTGATGACGTCATTGATACCTAAACTGTTGTCTATAATTAATTCTAAACTGAGTTTTTTTACATCCATGACACATACAATTATCGAGACAATAATTACATTTGAGGATGGCAATGCATCACATGCCAGTCAGTCAATTTCTTATTAAATAAAAATGCTTTGAAATTTTCAGAAGGTATTTTCTATTCTCTAAATACGTTGTATAATTGGAATAAAGGAAATCTGCATTGACGTATATAGAAAACGCAGAATCACACACACTCACAATATCCCATTGCATACATACATACATACATACATACATACAGACAGACAGACAGACAGACAGACAGACAAACAAACATGTAGACAGGCATATACACACATATACATAAATGTAAATTAAATGTACATGTATATGTGTATATGTATATGTGTGTGTATGTATGTATGTATGTATGTATGTATGTATGTATGTATGTATGTATGTATGTGTGTGTGTGTCCGTGTAATTTGCGACATTGCATGTGTATGCAGATGTTTAATCTAACTTTACTCCTATACACGCGCGCACGCATATGTATAGGAGTTAAATGTTTTTATCTGAGGCCGTATATTCGTTTCTACTCTAGGCACAAGGCCTGAAATTTTGTTGGAGAGGGCCAGTCGAGTAGATCGTATCAGTTGCATACTGGTACGCAACTGGTATTTAATTTGTCGACCCCGAAAGATTGAACGGCAAAGTCGACCTCAGCGGAATTTGATCTCAGAACACAAAGACAGATGAAATACCGCTAAGCATTTCGCCCGTCGTGCTAACGATTCTTATATCTTTATTGCCCACAAGGGGCTAAACATAGAGGGTACGGATAAAGGGATTAATCGATTGCATCGACCTCAGTGCGTAACTGGTACTTAATTTATCGACCCCGAAGGATGAAAGGCAAAGTCGACCTCGTTGGAATTTGAACTCAGAACGTAGAGGCAGACGAAATACTGCTAAGCATTTCGCCCGGCGTGCTAACGTTTCTGCCAGCTCATCGCCTTTTCTGAAGCCGTATATTTAAAGAAAGACGATTGCAGTGTGAAGAGAATTTAGATACAGCAAAACACAAAAACTGTTAACTTCACTTAAATCATAATTATTAACGACAGAAGCAGTATTAGTACCAAGAGACAATCTTTATATCCAACTTAACGTGGATGATTTGTTAGAACGCCCAATACTGAATTATCTACCTTGAGAGGTCTTCCCATATCGACGCATGGTGAATAAGAGCACACACATTCACATCGTTCGCAAACGAGAATTGTCTGATACGTTAAGGAAAATGTAAAGATTGCCTTCTTGTACTAATAATACTTTTGTCGTTAATAATTATTCTGTCACAAGCCTACTGGCTATTTGCGACGTCAGTGCCTAAGATGTCACTAAAATACTACATATTGTTGGTCGTGAAATTCGGTTGGTATGCGGCAACCGGACGAACTAAACAGCTTAGACAGAAAGACAAGGAAGTCGCTGACGAGATATGGGATACCCGACCCAAAAAGTAACACAGACAGACTTAATGTAGCAAGTAAAAGAGGGGGAGCGGGTTTATTGGATGCGAATACAGCATTAGAGCAGAAGAAAACAAAATAGCATGGTAGGTAAAAATGCCACAGAACCGCTATTATTGGAAGTAAGAAGGTCAGGCTTGTGTGGGATGGGAGATTGCAAAGATAACGTATTGTACAAGAACTTGAGAATGAATGAAACTGAAAATAGGTGGCTAAAGAAAAGAATGCATGGTCAATTTCATAGAGATGTTGAAGATAAGACAGACAGAGAAAAAAGATGGCTATGGATGACTAAAACTGATTTAAAACCAAGAACAGAGACTCTAATCTGTGCTGCCTAAGAGCAAGCATTAAGAATCAATTACATCAAATACAGAATAGACAACACAGCAGAAAATGATTAGTACAGAGTTTGTAGACAAAATGGTGAAACCGTATTACCAGTCAAATTATGCCACTAACCCAGAAAGAATATAAGAGAATTCATGAAAATAGAGCAAAGATTGTCCATTGGACACTTTGCAACAAGTATAGACTCGACAGAGGAAAATAGTGGTACAAAGACAACAAGATAATAATAATCATAATAATAATAATAATAATAAAGGGATAGACTATATCCGAGTAAATAATACTCATTGAAATTTATTCCTATTTTTCCAAATATAATGATGTATTTTAACTTGATACCTCCACTACCCGAACAGCGATCGTAAACACACGTGTTACATCAAAATCAGACCATCTTCGAACCCAAAAACACCATGTACAAAAAAATTACAAACAGATTAAATAACACCGGTATTATTCCACCCAAGAATAACAACCGAGAAGTACGTACTGTAAGCTTGTTACGAAAAAAGTACGAAGATATGAACGTGCAAAACAATCTGACAACAGAAATAAACGAACCGGTACCCTACGAAAACGATAACCGTCAAAATAAAGGACCGGACGTTGTTCCTCATGTCCCGCAAACAAAACCAAAACGGCATAAATGGACACGTGAGGAATACATTTCGATCCTACACGCCTATTTCACAGCAGTGCTCTACCGAAAAAACGAAAACGCAACAACACATACATATAAAATATGGAAGAAAAATAATGTAAATATAGACCTCGATAAAACAATGAACCCTAACAAACTAGCTAACATAAGAAGATATATTCTAAAAGCAAAAAAAATATCAGAAATAGAAATAGAACAATTGAAAGAAAAAATACATCAGGAAAATCTAGATAGTAGTCACACAACAATGCCAAATAATAATATAAACACTGAGATAGCAAAACACGAGGACAAACGTAACATTTCCGGCAAAAACGAAGTAAACAAAAAACAACAAACCCAGACCGTAGAGATGTATAATAGTGTACAAAAAGCACCAATCCAGAACACCACAGACAAACATATGAATGAAAAGGAAGGCAAAACAAATATAAAGCCTGGAAATAACGAAGGGAAACCTAATAATTACGATACTATGAAAATGAGAATAACCAAAGAACTGAAAACCACAGATCTTAGAATGGACCACAGATTATATCTCCCAAAAATCAAAATACACAATAAAACATCAATAATAAATAGCATAAACCTGGCCGTCACGGAACTAACAACCACAGAAACAACAGGCAATATCACTGAGCTAAATGACATAATATATGCGGCAGCCACTGCAGCCACAAAAGAAGCAGGATACTCACTCAAACCCATCCGAACAGGAGTTCTACCACCCAAACAGACCTTGTCGATAAATAACATCTAGAACAAAATTTAAAAAAAGAGAAAAGATTTATCGATTCTCAACGAAATTAGTAAACAATCAACACAACTAAGTAACAAGAAGAAAACAAAAATACTGTACAAATACAGCATTACAGAAAAAGACTTACCTGAGGCAAAAGAAAAACTAAAGCAAGACATCCTTGCCAAAGCACAAAGGATCCGCCGGTATGAAAAACGCCAACGTTTCTTTGAACAAAACAAACAGTTCAGATCCAACCCCAAAAAACTCTACCAAGAACTGGGTAAAAATAAAATAGACATTACTGCAGCACCAACAGCAGAAGAACTAGAGAAATTCTGGAAACAAATATGGTCGGTGAAGCAACAACCCCAGAAAAGGACCATTAAAACCACGAACTTAGCACCTGAGCAACTCTGGGCCCCTATAACAACTGAAGAGGTCACCCAGACACTGCAAAGACTAAGCAACTGGAAGGCACCTGGACACGACAAGATCCCCAATTTCTGGTTAAAACACCTGCCAGGAATCCATAAAAAGCTGGCAGAAAACTTTAACAACATACTAGCAGATCCAGAGACAATGCCTGAATGGCTCACAAAAGGGAAAACCATCTTAATCCCCAAATCCACGGAAACGGAGAAACCACAAAACTATAGACCTATAACCTGTCTCCCTACGATCTACAAAGCCTTTACTGCAATAATATCGCAGAGATTGAGTAAACACCTGGAAAATAACAACCTGTTTCCAGAAGAGCAGAAGGGATGCTGCAAGGGCTCATACGGCTGTAAAGATCAATTATTGATCAATAAAGCCATAACTGAAGAAAGGCCTCAGTATGGCCTGGGTGGACTACCAAAAGGCTTTCGACAGTGTTCCCCACACGTGGATTCTGGAAACACTAGCCATAAACAAGGTGGCACCAATTATCATAAAATACATAGAGCACTCAATGAACAAATGGCAGACAGTGCTACAGCTCCAAACAAAAGAGGGACTTGTGAAAACGAAAGCCATCCCCATCAGAAGAGGAATATTCCAGGGAGACACGCTCTCTCCACTCCTGTTCTGCCTGGCACTCACACCTTTAACAGAATTGCTAAATAGAACTGGATGCGGTTACAAATGCTACGGAAAAACAGTCAGCCACCTTCTATATATGGATGACCTAAAATTATATGCTAAAAACGACAAAGAGCTAGAAACACTACTACAAACAGTACACGGCTTTACTAAGGAAATAGATATGAAATTCGAATTAGGAAAATGTGCCAAAGCAACCCTGAAAAGAGGAAAATTAGTTAAAAGTAGCAATATAACACTAGATAAAGCCAATGAAATAAGAGAACTAGATGAAAGCCAGCCATATAAGTATTTAGGACTCAATGAACTAGATAGGATACAACATACACAAATGAAAGAAAAAATAAAGAAAGAGTACTATAGACGAGTTAGATCAATACTAAAAACAGAGCTCAATGCTAAAAACAAGATAATGGGTATCAACACTTTAGCTGTCCCAGTCATAAGCTACAGCTACAACATCCTTAACTGGACACTAAACGAACTATCTAAAATAGACAGGAAAGCAAGAAAAATAATGACAGGATATAGGATGCACCACCCAAAATCTGACATAGAAAGGCTATATATACAACGCACAGAAGGTGGCAGGGGTCTTATACAGCTAGAAAACTATTATAAAATAACCACCAGAGGACTGCAATAATACCTACTCCAGAAGCAAGGAAAACTAATACAAATAGCCACAAAACACGAGAAAAGCAAAAAACTGTATTCAGTATTTAAGGAAGCTGACAAATACAAACAAGAAATCAATCTACCTAACAAATACGAAGAAGAAGAAGAAGAAGAAGAAGAAGAAGAAGAAGAAGAAGAAGAAGAAGAAGAAGAAGAAGAAACAACAAAAGCTATAAAACAAATGAAATCCAAACTAAAACTAGAACAGCAACGGACCATGATAAAACGATGGCAAGAAAAGCCCCTACATGGTAAATACTGGGCTAAACTAAATGCAAAAGAAAAATCCCAGCAATGGTTGAGAAGCTCAGGACTCAAAGCAGAGACTGAAGGATTTTTAATTGCTGCACAAGACCAAAGCCTCCCCACCAGAAATTACCAAAAACACATAATGAAAAGAAATATAACAAGTAACTGTAGAATATGTGGAGATGGACAAGAAACAATAAATCATATTATCTCTGGCTGCCCAATCCTGGCTAAGAAGGAATATATTCACAGACAAGACAGAGCTGGGACCTATATACACTGGAAGCTATGCCAACACTATGGAATACCAACAGAAAAAAGATGGTATAAACACACGCCAGAAAAGGTCACAGAAAACGAGAAAGCAACCATACTCTTGGATATGCCAATACACACAGATAGAGAAATTTAGGCCAATAGACCAGATATAGTTGTCAAAGATCATGAAGAAAAAAAAATGCTTTCTAATTGATGTATCAATACCAGCAGATGACAACGTTTCTCTAAAAGAAATGGAAAAACTTTCAAAATACAAAGACCTGGAAATAGAGATAACTCGAATGTGGAGTCTAAAAACAGAAACAATTCCTATCATAGTAGGTGCCTTAGGTATAATAAAAAAATATTCAGACAAATATATAACAAAAACACCAGGACTTACAAATATATATAACATACAGCAAATTGCACTACTGGGCACTGCACACATCCTACGCAAAACACTTTCAATACAGTAAACATAAGAGCACCACAGCAACCCACAGCACATACCCAAGGCGCACAGAGCTGCGCTCGGTAGTGAAGTGAAAGCACGTTATAAAAATAAAGCTACTGAACAATAATAATAATAATAATAATAATAATAATAATAATAATAATAATAATAATAATACACAGCAGCAACAACATCAACAACAAAAACAACTAAAACAGCAACAGCAACAACAATATAAATGCCCGGATGCATTACCAGTCAGTGACTCTCATGGCTTCTGATCTTAGCTGATTGAAAGTGGTATCATGTACATTGTTTGTTTTGGTATAAAAAATGGGATACAGCAAATATTCTGCTCAATACCACAGATTTACTTGTCAGTTGTTTGACCTTAACCAGTTGAGCTTGTCCCTTGGTGGCTGACGATATGTGCATCTCTGATTATAAGCAGAAGTAGTGGGGAGCACCATAGCCATGTGTTGAGAGGAATTCTTTGGGGGTTTGAATAATTGACCTTTGGAAACATGGGTGTTTCGTTCAACTTTCATAAACAACCCTTATTCAGGAACCTTTTGAGCGGTATGGACTACACGACCTGACGAAAATTCTAACTGGGCCCCACCTGTACTGTTAATCTTGAAATGAGATCACCATGTGGCGTACATATGGTTGTGATGTATGTGCCTGGTGAACCCTTATCAGACGGGTAGTCATGATGTGTATAATGGGCTTCGTATATTTTACCCCAGTGTCACTTTGATGGCATGCATTGCTCTCTCACTAAATAGTAACAATAATTATGATACATAGTAAGGAAGACGTGCTAGTATCAGTTAGGAATGAGGGAATATTGAGAGCAGAAAAAGGGAAGACTAAAGGAAGAAGTACAAAGAGGACATGTAGAAGAATTACTCAACAAGGGCCTACACAATCAGTTGCATGTAGCCATCACAGAAGGGACATTAAAACAAGAGACCGAGAGCACTATACTGGCAGCCCAAGAACAAGCTTTAGCCACTAACTGGAAGGTCAACCTTGGATAAAAGCCCAGATAGACAAAACCCTAATAGATTTCCAAAGTAGATTATGCAAATCAAGTAAGTGAATGCAGCATGCTGGCAAAGAAAGAATATAAGAAAAGACATGACAATCTAGGGAGGGATATCCAGTAGGAGTTATGTAAAAAGCTAGGATTTTAGCATACTGATAAATGGCATGAACACGAACCTAGTAAAATACTAGAAAGTAAGAAATATAAGATGTTGTGGGATTTCAACATTCAGACTGAGTAATAGAAGCTAGAAGACCTGATTTGGTAGCGGTAGATAAAGAGAATAGAGACAGCCAGATAATAGACTTTACAGTCCCGAAAGATGAAAACATTAATATGAGAAGTATAGAAAAAATAGCAAAGAACCAGGACCTAGCTATTGAATTACAGAGACTATGGAAAGTGTGGCTAAAATGTATCCCTGTAGTTATAGGGGCATTAGGAACTATCCTTAAATATCTGAACAGATGGATAGAGGAAATAGACATAACCCCCAGTTTGCAAGAGATGTGAACACCAAGACAGATACAGAGTACCGGTCGATATGGATGTGGAGGAGTGACCTAAAGATAGAGACAGAAGCACTATGTGCAGCTCAGGAACAAGCGTTAAGGACTAACTAACAAATACGAAGAAGAAGAAGAAGAAGAAGAAGAAGAAGAAGAAGAAGAAGAAGAAGAAGAAGAAGAAGAAGAAGAAGAAGAAGAAGAAGAAGAAGAAGAAGAAGAAGCCATAAAACAAATGAAATCCATACTAAAACTAGAACACCAACGGACCATGATAAAACGATGGCAAGAAAAGCCCCTACATGGTAAATACTGGGCTAAACTAAATGCAAAAGAAATAGACAGAGAAAAATCCCAGCAATGGGTGACAATCTCAGGACTCAAAGCAGAGACTGAAGGATTTTTAATTGCTGCACAAGACCAAAGCCTCCCCACCAGAAATTACCAAAAACATATAATGAAAAGAAACATAACAAGTAACTGCAGAATATGTGGAGATGGACAAGAAACAATAAATCATATTATCTCTGGCTGCCCAGTCCTGGCTAAGAAGGAATATATTCACAGACACGACAGAGCTGGGACCTATATACACTGGAAGCTATGCCAACACTATGGAATAACAACAGAAAAAAGATGGTATAAACACACGCCAGAAAAGGTCACAGAAAACGAGAAAGCAACCATAATCTGAGATATGCCAATACACACAGATAGAGAAATTAAGGCAAATAGACCAGATATAGTTATCAAAGATCATGAAGTAAAAAAAATGCTTAGTAATTGATGTATCAATACCAGCAGATGACAACGTTTCCCTAAAAGAAATGGAAAAACTTTCAAAATACAAAGACCTGGAAATAGAGGTAACTCGAATGTGGAATCTAAAAACAGAAACAATTCCTATCATAGTAGGTGCCTTAGGTATGATAAAAAAATATTCAGACAAATACATAACAAAAACACCAGGACTTACAAATATATATAACATACAGAAAATTGCACTACTGGGTACTGCACACATTCTACGCAAAACACTTTCAATACAGTAACCATAAGAGCATCACAACAAACCACAGCACATACCCAAGGCACACAGAGCTGTGCTCGGTAGTGAAGTGAAAGCACGTTATAAAAATAAAACTACTGAACAATAATAATAATAATAATGATAATAATAATAATAATAATAATAATAATAATAATAATAATAATAATAATAATAATAATAATAATAATAATAATAATAATAATAATAGGCCAAACATTATATGGAAGGACTTCATGTAAAAATCATGCCTCCTCTTTGATATGACTGTCTCGATCGACATAAATGTATCTGTCAAGACCTACCAACAACTCAGCAAGTATAAAGATCTTGAAGCAGATATTGGCAAAATGTGGAACCTCAATAAATTATCACAAGCGACACATGAACTTGTCGAATGCCTAGGTAGACTATAAAACTGCTTTTGATAGTCTACAAAATATCTGGATTAAGAAATGTCTGGAAATATATAAAATAGCACCTCCTATGCAAAATGTCTTGTCTGTAAGTATGAGATCATAGAGAATCACACTGATTTTAAACAGTGACAATGAATCTCTCAATGCTGGACTTATAAGAATTTCATGTGACATTTTCCAGGGTTACTCACTATCACCACTCCTCTTGCGTCTAGCCTTAATACCTCTCTCTAAATTGCTCAATGATGTACAATATGAATATGAAATGTTTGATAAAAATATAAATCATCTCTTTTACATGGTTGATTTAAAGCTCTTTGAAAAAAAATTACCAACAACTACAGGGTTTACTAGCAATTGTTAAACAATTCAGTGATGACGTCAGGATGCAATATGGTTTCGATAAATGTGCAAAAGCTACCTTTATAAAAGGAAAAATGTCAGAAACATCCAACGTTAATTTTCACCAGCAGAATGTCATAAAGGAGTTAGAATCAGCGGAGAGCGAAAAATACCTAGGGGTATTTGAAGGTGATGGAATCAAACATTCAATGATGAGGGAAAGGATCAGAAGAGAATGTTATCGCAGGGTAAGGGCAATACTCAGTGCAAGAAACAGGATCAAAGCGATCAATACTTTAGTATATCAATACGTGACTTACAGTTCCAATATCATTAACTGGTCAATTATTGAAATATGTAATCTTAACATAAAAATCCGAAAATTGTTGATAATGCATAGAATGCACCACCCTTAGGTAGATATAGAATAGAACGACTTTACCTGCCAAGAAAAGAGAGAGGCCGTGGACTTTTGCAATTGGAACTAACAATGAAGATTGCCACAATTGGCCTCAACGCCTACCTGAAAAACTCTAATGACTGGATGTTAAATCTTGTCTTAAAGCATGAAAACAAGAAAGCATCATGCTGAGTAACAAAACAGGCAAAGGAATATCTGAGTGAATTCCTAATAAACAAATCCCAGAAACAAACAGAAAAAGCTGAAACTGCTTTCTTAGATATTCTTATGGATAAATGGCAAGAAAAACCTCTCAAAGCCTGGACCTGCCCCATGATAAAAACTTGTGGGAACACGAACCACCTCCAGTGTTTGAAAATGACTACATCTCACTCCTCTGGAACTTCACTGTTCAAACTGACTGCAAAATAGATGCGAATAGGCCAGACATTAAATTGAAAGACTTCACACAAAAATCATGCCTTCTCATTGATATAACTGTCCCAATCGACATTAATGTATCTGTCAAGACCTACCAACAACTCAACAAGTATAAAGATCTTGAAACAGAGATTGGCAAAATGTGTCACCCCAAGACTAAAACAATACCTGTTGTCATAGGTACCCTAGGAATGATAGCAAAAGGGGCTGATTGCTACCTAGCTCAGATATCAGGAAACCCCAAAATGGCAGAAATTCAAAAGATAGTGCTCATGGGAACTGCCCATATCCCACGTAAAATACTGTCTATGTAATCTCAAATTTTAAAACAAACTCATAATTTTCTTATGGTTTCTTAAATATTCTCTAGAACAATACTATGTGCAAAACCAAATATATGACACCCTAGGCATAACACCAACATGAACTTCTAACTTGTTGTCTCTTGAAATCTCTGGGTGAGACTTGGAGTCAACTTGTACAAATACAAAGCAAAAGTCAAACATTTAATAATAATAATAATAATAATAATAATAATAATAATAATAATAATAATAATAATAATAATACTGATGATGATGATGCAAAGACAAAAGCACATGAAAAATTAGCTAGCACATGGGAACAGAAACCTCTGCATTGCAAGTATGTGGCCCGTAGCAAACAAGCTGATGTCGACCAGAAACACACGCATCAATGGTTACGAAACTCAGGGCTAAAAACAGAGAGTGAAGGTTTCATATTGGCTGCTCAAGACCAAAGCTTATTAACCCGGAACTACCAAGCCAATGTGATAAAAAATGGAGCTGACCCAACATGCCAATTCTGTAACGATGAAATTGAAACTATAGACTACCTAATCTCAGGGTGTAGAGTCTTAGCACCTGTAGAATATAAAGCAAGACAGCCGGCCAGTATTTACACTGGACAATATGTCGGCATTATAAAATCAAAACCGCTGACAGATGGTATAAACACCATCCTGAAGCTGTGACTGAGGGAGAAAATGTATCGATTCTCTGGGACTTCCCCGTACATACCGACAAACCTATAAAAGCTAATAAACCGGATATTATTATAAAAGATCAGACAAAGAAGACGTGTTTATTAATTGACATGAGTATTTCTTGCGATCACAATATAGTGGCAAAAGAATTTGACAAGATCAGTAAATATAAAGACTTGCTAATAGAAATTGAAAAAATGTGGCACCTCAAAGCGACTATCATACCAGTGATTGTAGGATCTCTAGGAATGATAAAAAAAAAAGGTACTGAAACCTATTTGAAAATGATACCAGGCTTACCATCTCTACAGGAAGTGCAAAAAGTCGTGTTAACTGGAACGACTCATGTACTGAGAAGAGCATTATCGCTGTGAAAACAACATCCATTCATGAATTTATTTATTTATTAATCTTTTTTAAAAACATATTTTACCTGTGAATTTGCGTGTGCAAACTGGGAATGCATACAATGAGCTTCTCTGCCCTAGGTGTACGGAAAACACTCGGCGAGAAATGGAAAAAAAATTGAAGAAAGAAGAAAAAAAACAACATAATAATAATAATAATAATAATAATAATAATAATAATAATAATAATAATAATAATAATGATAATGATAGTAATAAATCACATGGTAGATAAGAAATAAAAAAATCTATAAACATCCCAAAGTTTTAGCAAACAGAAAGTAATAGAAAAGGCGTAGAGATTTTGGGGGAAAGCTGTTAAACTGCCATCCAGTCGTATTTCATAAATTCATATATCTTTAGATTTCTATACATAAATTCGTCCCCACGCTAGAATTTTGGCTAGCTTAACTCTTTTATAGTGTTATGCTCAATGTGGCTCCGTCATTCACACGTGCCATCCTTGCTACATTCACCCATCTTTTTTTGAAGCATTCACTAGACAAGACTTCCCTTTCTACTCTCACCTTCCACTTCAGATGATATTTGAAGAAGTTGATGAGAGATTGTCCAGAGAGGAAAGTCTTTGTCTCTAGACCTTTCAGACGCGTCCACCATACACATTCTTTCGCCATAGCCACAAGTACGATGAAAATAGCTCTTCCTTCCCGTTTAAAAGAAGGAGGCGCGACAATATTCTCGATAGACTCGGCTGATAGACCGACTCGTCCCACACGCGATAGCAGTTGTTCGACGTAAGCCCACAGCTCGGAAATGGTGGGACACTGTACGAGTGCGTGCAGAACGGTTTCGTCGCTCCGCCCGCATCTCGGACAGGTCGGCCCCGTGTTTCTCGAGCCATGCCTGTAGAGCTTATCCCGAACGGGTAGAGCTTCTCGATAGCACTGCCAGGCCAGGGATCTCTGGAAGTTGTCTATAGGTCCCGGCCTGAAGGTCGTCTTAAACAGGCGGGTCAGGTATTCCTCGTCGACGCCCAGGGTCGCCCCGAGGTCGTCGTCGTACCTTCCCTCCACTAATCCACTATAGAATGCGTTAGTTGTGATGCAGTCGCTCAAGGTTGACCCGAGTTGTTGGAGTTGCCGGAGAGCAACGCGACACTCGCGGTGCCATTCGCCCTTCCTCGGCCTCTTCCTGATCCACGACTGCAGTTCGGTCATGGAGACGAGCTGCGGGAAAGCGCGCCGCACAAACGGCGACCACACCTGTTCACCGTTGTCTACGTAGAGCCGGAGATGTCGCAGTCTCAGCGCGTGTCTGCGCATCATCAACCACGGCATGCCCAGTCCTCCTTTTAACGGCTGTTGGCAGCAAACGGATCGCCTAACCATCGGAACACTTCCTTTCCACAAGAAGCGGAAGAGGATGGGTGGATAGATAGATAGATAGATAGATAGATAGATAGATAGATAGATAGATAGATAGATACAAACATCCCTCGTAAGTACGAAATAGCCCGGCTTTGGAAAATGAAGACAGTGTCCTTGGAAACGGTATCACAAGGCATCAAGATGAATATAAAGGTAAATGGAATAGAGTGCCCAGTAGAACTGTTACAAAAGGTTTGCCTCCTTGGCACGGCCAGAATAATCAGGAAAGTATTAGCTGAAAAGAACGAATAGCATGGTACCGTAGGTTTCGAGTAATAAACCCGCTACGCATGCAAGACTTCAACAAAACCTGTGACAATGAGCAAAAAATAATAATAATACCAAAAGGG
>NC_142928.1:194903023-194910523 GCF_046866305.1 Octopus bimaculoides
TGATGATAATATAAAATAAAATAAAAATGGATGGCACCATGAAATAAAGTATTTCATGGTGCCATCCATTTTTATTTTATTTTATATTATATATTGTATATTATATTATATATTGTATATTCCATATTCTATACCCCACATTAGTTCTGCAGGAATATAAATAAAACATAAAAAACAGACAGTGTTGGAACTCTTTTAAGCAAAATAATATATTCCTCTATACACAATCATACAAAAAAATCCACCCTTTTTTTGTATTTATTTTTACTCGCATATATATATATATATATATATATATATATATATATATATATATATATATATCATTATTAATCATAGGGCAGCAAAATAAATTTTAGAAATTTAATTTACCACCAGTGGTCCAGCGAGAATAAAAAATTAGTCAATAGACTACATATATATTATTCATTTAAGATATAGAGATGCCTATAATAGGACATCTACCCGCTAGAAAGAGTAGCAAAAAACTCTATACCACAAAAATAGGGATAATTTCGAAAGAGAATGAAAAATAAAAACATTTTTACCAGTCTACACTCTGTACCATGGTTTCAAGCTATTTAGCTAGATAAAATTATATCTAACTCCGGGACTTTCATCAGCAGAGATCCGGATTAGTGTGTAAACACGAGCCAAGGAAAGAACCTGACTCGAGATTTACATGCTTAATTTCCCAAAAATTAACCACGCATATATATATATATATATATATATATATTTATAAACAAAACTAAGGGATCAGCAAACAAGTTGCTTCACCACATACCGAAGTTCAGAAATAGCAGCTAAAAATGCTGAAACTCCAACAGATAGCAGTTACCCGCAACTCACATAGGCAAAACAAGAAGAAAAGTAACGAACTAAACTAGCCATAGTTAATCATAGACATGTTTCTGGTTTAGAAGGATAAAAACTCCTCATTACCTCATCGGTATGATATTCCTGTTGTGAATTCGACGATACTGGCAAATGTGCATGCATGATCTAGCGCCATCATTGCAGTCGACACATTTTGGAAGTATCTCCAAATTCACATTTAGCTGCTATTTCTGAACTTTGGTATGTGGTGAAGCAACCTATTTACTGATCCCTTAATTTTGTTTATAAATGTATAAGAACTTTTAAATAAGTTCCACACCGATAATGGTGCTTACATACCGATGGGCTTGGTAAAAATTATTAATTATTAATTTATTAATAAATTGATAATCCTTTACCCTTTTAATTGTAATAATATATATATATATTGTAATAATATATATATATATATATATATATATATATATATATATATATATATATATATATATATTCTGTATTTGTTTCAGTCATTTGACTACGGCCAAGCTGGAGCACCACCTTTAGTCGAACAAATCGACCTTAGGGCTTACTCCTTGTAAGCCTAGTACTTATTCTATCATTCTCTTTTGCCGAAACGCTAAGTTACGGGGACATAAGCACACCAACATCGGTTGTCACAAATACACACACACATACACACACACACACACACACACACACACATATATATGTATATATATATATGTATGGTGAAGGTGCATGGCTCAGTGGTTAGCGCGTCGAGCTTACGATCGTGAGGTTGTGAGTTCGATTCCCGGACCGGGCTGCGTGTTGTGTTCTTGAGCAAGACACTTTATTTCACGTTGCTCCAGTTAACTCAGCTGTAGAAATGAGCTGCAACCTCACTGGTGCCAAGCTGTATCGACCCCTTTGCCTTTCCCTTGGATAACATCAGTGGTGTGGAGAGCGGGGGTTGATATGCATGGGTGACTGCTGGTCTTCCATAAACAAGTTTGCCTGGAATTGTGCCTTGGAGGGAGTACTTTCTAGGTGCAATCCCATGGTCATTCTTGACCGAAGGGGTCTCCTCCAATATATTTGACGGGGTTCTTTCCGTTACCGTCTGCCAAATCCACTCACAAGGTTTTGGTCGGCCTGAGGCTATAGTAGAAGACACTTGCTCAAGGTGCCACGCAGTGGGACTGAATCCGGAACCATGCGGTTGGTAAGCAAGCTTCTTAACACGCATACACACACACACACACACACACACACACACACACACACACACACACACACACACACACACACACACACACACACACACACATACTCACACACATACTTACATACATGATGGTTGCCCACTCGATTTCGAGTATAGCCATTGCCTGACTTATTTATGCGCAAATATATCATCAATGAGCTGCACGAATATGGCTTTTGAGGCCTGCCAAAGACTTGCATGCTTTTTAACAATTAGCGCAAGAAAACTTGGTGATTGCATAGTTTACATGAACTTTTCTATGCCTTTTCAAGCCACTTTTTGATTTGCATACTTTATGACAAAGTAAGCATTCGAAATCTTTTGTCCATCGATAATCAACGTGCGGTTGTGCAATATGGGATTTCATATGGCTCTTTAGCCCAGACTTACTAAGACAAATCTTTTCACATTCATCACATGTAACATCACGTTCATTAATGTTTGTTAAAATATCATTTCTCTCACTTTTTTTCATCTTTCTTTTGATCTTTCCATGATCTATTCTCTTCCTTTCAAATTCATTTTTGCCTTCATACACATTTTTTCCCATTTTTCTCGGCAATGCGCTAAATCTTCCCAATTGTCATTTGGAACATTTATCTTATTCAATCCCGACTTCAGACAATCTTTGTACTACGTCATTGGTTTGTGGGACGGACGCTTACCTGTCACCAACTGTCCGTAAAAAAGTTGTTTAGGCATTCTGTTGTTTGTCATTCTAAGTGTCCTCTCCATCTCAGCTTGTACTGGAATAGCAAAGCTTCAATACTGAAGCATTTCTCTCTTTCAAGCACCTCATCGTCACTCACAAACATTTTCCAGCTGATCCTCAAAATCCTTCTCAGATATTGTTGATGAAAACGTTCCAAAAATGTTAAATGCGTACGATACACAGTCCAGATTTCGCAAGCATACAACAAAGAGGTTACGAAACATGAAGGGTGTGTACCTGGTCAATTTGGAAATTCGTTTTCCCACATTATTCACACACACACACACATATATATATATATATATATATATAACATAATAGGGTAAAAATTTTATATTAATTAATATCAATTTAATACCAGGAAACCAGCACCTTAAAAGACTCAGAAGGTTCAGAATAAATTTTCTGAGATCCTAAAAGGGTTATAGTACTTGTGTGTATATATATATATATATATATATATATATATAATTTAGAGAAAAGAACAACAGTTCCTGAACTATAATTATTTTAATAATTATTACTTTGTTTTTTATTATAGTTCTTTTTAGTCTATTTACTTATTAAATTTTTCTGTATGTGACTGTGGATTCTCATGGATGAGTTCATGAACTGTGGTTCTTTTTTTCTAAGTTATATATTTATATATTATATACTGTGAAACTTAATTTAATTTTAATTTTGATAAATTAAATAAAATTGAATTTTTACCTGTAAATTTGGATTTTTATCCGTAATATTATTATCATAATTATACACACACACACACACACACACACACACACACACACACACATATATATATATATATATAACTTCTTCTAGCTTCTTCTAGCATTTTGACAGACCGGTCACTGGTCAATCTTATATACACAAGTATATATATATATATGTATGTATGTATGTATATATATACATACATACATACACACATACATACATAATACATACATACATACACACATACATACATAATACATACATACATACATACATACATACATACATGCATACATACATACATACACACATATGTATATGTATAAAACACAACATACGGAAAACTAGACGAAAACTTAACAAATGCGAAACTGAACAAAAACAAGACACATGTAATAGTCGCAGCTGATTTCGTCTTCAGTCAAATCCGGGATGTTCTAGCAGTTTTGCGCTTTTTTACATTGCCTTACGTCTAAAATATTTATAACTATTTGTTTATTTTATATTCATACATTTATATTTTCCTTTCAAATATCACTTGATTCACCAGTGATGTTAATTTTACTCTTTTGATTAAAATTATATAATTCTTGAACTAGGAAACAACAAATGACATACAAGATCTGTTATTTCTTGTGCTCTGATAAATCTAAATAATCATCAAACTCGGAAATGTTCAAGATAGATAATTCGGTGTGTGGAAAATGCAAAATACAACTAAAATATCCGGACACTAATATTTATATTTAATACTGAAGAGAAAAAGAAAAAACAAATAGATTTACTTTCACTTTTATAATGAATATTTTCTGTTTGAAATATCTATGGAATAATGAACCTAAAACGAATCTTCATTATTTTATGTTCTATATTTTATATTGTTGCAGATAACCAAATATGGCTGCCGTACAGACGACACTAACAGCAACCAGTTCTCTTATTATTTCAATCATTCTTATTATCACACTGACATCACTAAACATCGATGCGAAGGAACTCGGAAATAATTGCGAAATTAAAATTCCTCCCAATGTCAGTGAGATTTTATCTCGTTTAGTAAAATTAGAAAAAGATGTTTTCAATTTTGAAGTCCATTTATCCGATAGAAAACTTGATGACCTTCTTAATCCTGTACCATTGGATTATTTCGCGAACGCGAGACAATTTACCTGGATTCCAGATGAACCAGACGGTTTAATAGCGTATAAAAATTTCTATTATGATTTTTCAATCTACTCTTTGAATTTGTTAGATGTCTACATTGCTAATCCAAGAATTGATATCGATATAAATTGTACAAAACAAAATATTCACAGACACGATATAATTTATTTGGTTTCCCAGGAATTGAAGAAACTCGTATTTATTGATAAATTGCAAATGGGAAAATCTGGATACATGTGTGTTCTTATAAATTTGTCTCAATATATGAAGAAGAACAGCCCTCACGCATTTGAAGCTTGCAGAAGAATTGGTATAAATCGGGAGATAGTGAAGAACTATTGTTGTAAACTTTATAAAGACGAAAGTAATCTTTATCACCCCAAATCTATTTGCCCTGGAAATAATATTGAAAATAGTATGTTTATCAATTATGAAAATATTGTTGGAACAGTTTTGTGGATATTTTTCCCATTATTTATTAGTTTTGTTTCAAAAGCCAAATTACCTTCATATTACTATCAAAACACATTGCCATACGAGTCAGAATGGATCAATGGAAAACATAGTATTTACAGTTTCTCTTATTTTCTGTCTTGCTTATTTTGCTTCCATTATTCTTCTTACTTTGCCTCAAGATTAAGAAGATTCTTTTGCATTCTGTTTTTTCTTTCAGTAATTTTCCTGGATCTTTTGATGTATTACTTCTTTTTATATGAAACAACAAAAATATTTTTACAAGACCACATACCATTAGGTTATCGCGCCCTAATATTAGGAATTCCAGAAAGTTATGAAAATACAGGTGGCTTCCTCGGGGGTCCCTTTTTGTGGTTCATCGGCTACGTATTTTTCAACTGTATTCTCTTCGTTCTTCCCAGTCGATTAAGTGAGACTCTCGTTTATAATACATTACATCAAAGATCCACTTGCACGTTTCTCATTCAAAATAAGAGATTATTAGAGAAGTATGGCAATTTAAATGTTTCTGCACTACAGGATTATGATCTACTCTATGCAATAATGAAAGCTAATATTTCTACTGCTTTAAACCCAAATTTCTGGTATTTAATAATTTACACTTGGATTAAACGTATCAAGAAAATTTGGTTATACTACTACGAGAGAAATATTTTTCGCCAATTCATATTGCTTTGGTTTTTTATTGTGATTACAATTTTATTTGCTATATTTTCTATCTGTGAATTATTTCTATGCCTCCTTTATTACGGAATCCCAATTGTTTATTGGATTTTAACTTTACCAGCAAGTTATTCCAAAGTTTATATTTACCCACTCTATCTGAGTCCCAATTATATTTTCAAGATAGTTGCTGTACCTTTAGCATTTCTATCGTTGCCATTTTATATATCATGGGCGCTTTGTTCAATCTACATATTTCTTGTAAGTTTTCAAATCTTATGCAACTACATATTCACGATAGCTATCGTAGTACTTGCTAAACCCGATTGTGTAGGTTATATATGGTTTGTTGCCATGTTTTTCGTTTATAGCATTGCAACTGTGAACGCCTTTCTAAAGCAGTATCAGTCAATAATATTTCAGTCTATAAAATTCACTAAAATGTTTCGTCCAAATTTAATTCAGGAAAAATACGGAGAAGAATTCATAAATGCTAAGTTGCTCAAAACAATTGTTAACTATCATTTTCCATTGCGATACGAGATTGGTAAATCCATTGTAAAACTGTTTCTAATCGTATCTTTTTTCTTTGCTTGCAACAATATAATAAATCGAAATGATCTCGACTTATCAGTATTCACAAAGATTACTTTGATATTGATGACTTCTATGATACCTAAATTATTGTCAATAATTAATATTAAATTTGATTTTGCTATTTCTCTCTCAGACAAACTTATTAAAACAATTAATATATTCGAATATGAAAATGTGTCACAGACCATTGTGCCAATTTATTAATATTCGTGGTAAAATAAAACTGTTTAAACCTTTTTAGTAATTAGTTCGAATTATTTAATCACATTGTATAATTTTAATAATAGTGATCTGCATTAGTCTATACGAAAAACGGAAATGAATACCTATAAAGAATTACACAGGCTCGTCCATATCGGTTGCAAAGCTCATCTCTGGATCCCTATTTGCGGATAACTTTGCACCTAATGGTACTCAATCGTTGTCGTTCGCTTTGCCGAAGAATCAAGGCTTTTTAGACTGACCAACAACCGTGGGAAAAAGGAGGTCCTAGCCCAAGCAGCCCCGAACACAATTTTCCCCCAGCCAAGCATCACCATTGGGGGGGAGTCCAGTTGAAGTGTGTAGAGAGTTACGAGTACCTTGGCAGTACAATCTCCGCCGATGGATCACTTGACATAGAAATCTCACCCAAAATCCACAGGAACAGCCGGGTAGTTGGAAGACTGAAAGTGAAAGTACGCCAGCAGAAAGGTATTAGACTGTCAACAAGGCTTAAGGTCTACAAGGTTGTAGTTGTCTCTAAACTGCTCTTTTGGTGAGAAGCATAGAACCCATGCCGCTGACACATCAAACAGCCAGGGCATTTTCGCACAAGGGCACTGCACGGGATCATAGGCATTTGCTGACAGGACAGGGTGGCAAACCACGAAGTGCTGCAAGGAACTCGCTCATGAAGCTTTGAGTCAACACTGTTGAAGGCACAGTTACGCTACACTGGTCATGTCATCAGATCGATTGACAATCGTATACAGCGAGCTCACGTAGAGCTCGCACAAAAAAACAAAGCCTTGACTGAAGTATAAGGACACTCTGAAAAGCAACCACAAACAGAGCAGCATTAGTGCACGCGAATTTG